>NW_008610764.1:0-17210 GCF_000691845.1 Merops nubicus | reverse complement strand
CCTTTTTTTACACGGAACCAGGACAAAACACATGAAAGGAATACTTAGTGTGACATCACTGCAGGTTGGGAGAGCCAAGAACAGCAAAAGTTATGGGAATATTCTCTATGCTCATGTCCCTTTTTTCCTAACAAAGAGCCACTGTCTTAATTCTGCCATATATACCAGCATGTGCTGAAAACACAACATGAAATCATCACGAAGAATAAGAAGATTCTCTATTGAGATCTAGAATTTCCAATATTGTCATTTAAACTGACATGGCTATAGCCAATGTGTCTGACCTGCTGTTGACTAAAACTGAGGAAAAGCAAGCACTAAGAGAGTAAATAGGCATCTTAACTGTATCACACTGCCTTGTGGAAATCTTGTGTCATTATTACTTTCCAGAAAATGTACTGGCATTATTTAGGACTGACAACTGCTGAGAAGATGCCACACAAACAGCCCTTTGAATCAGATTTGATTTTATTCATCAAATACTACACTTAGGCTTTCAGAGCTATTTTAAGCTTCAATAAAGCCATGTTTTCTGTGGCTTTAGGACTACTTCTTTCTGTCACCCTATGCTTAGTAAAAACGTCATTTCAATAAGCTCTTTGACATGTTTTGGTGGGAATGCCATTGACATGCCTTCTTAAGTTGAGCTGTAGATATACTTTATTCATGTTGGCTTCTTCCTATAAACACATTTTAAAAGCAATGGACTTCTTTCCTCACCTTTTAGTGCCATTTCCTAGTACTTGCCATTTTTACAGTGTTGTACAAGTTAAGAATTTTCTTTGTTCATTTGCATTTGTGTACTCCAGCCTAAGACTACCTTACAGTCAGAAACAGGAAAAAAAACATACTTACACTAGGCTTATCAGATACCTCTTGAAGCAAAGAAAAACACTCATGAAATAATTGACCCATTTTTCTTCACGCATATTGGGGCAGAACAGGAATAGAGCCACAGAGATTTGTGAAATGTTGTTAACATAAAAGGCTAATGAAGATGGATGCAATGCAAACTTGGGTTTATAAGCTAGTCCACAGTGGTTAATAGTAGAGAAGACAATCCCTGAGGTTCCCTTTGGATACTTCTCCAAAGCCAGTACATTCAATGGATATCACTAAAAGGAAAAAACTCTTTATCAGACAGAAATCTAACAATGGTGCTTTCTGGTGTGTGTAACCTGAGACTCTATGCCAAATGAAGTATCAGATCTTCCATACAATCTTACCATGAAACAGCAAAAATGTTTGGATACAGAGAAACTAAACAACTTGCTCAGCCACAAGATATTTTTTATTTTTAAAAGTAGGTGTAGAAAGATTTGCTAAAACTTTAAGAGCATAATGCACAGTAATTTGAGTGTTCATATCCATAATACTAAAATATGGAAATCAACATTTTAGCCATGGTACTTCTCTGTCAATGTCACATATACCATTCATTACATACCATCAACATAAAATTCTAGAAATAGCCTTCTATATGTCTTCCTTACCACTGAAGAAAAGTAAAAAAGAGTGTGTCCTAAATCATAAGTACAATAAGATCATTGGGCAAAGCTTGTAATAATAATAGTAGTAGTAAAAACAATAATAATAAAAAATCATTAGGTCCCTTGCAATGAGCTTTTCATGTATTCCACCTACTATATGAGCTTTTGCCTTTATTTGATATCAATAAAATATGACACTGAAATGCAGTTAACATGACACATCTTGCCCAGATTTTAAAGGAACTCTCTTTAGTGTTCTGAGTAAATTCCTATGGATATAATGTTAAAGAGAGTTTATGTATGACTTATGAGAAAGATCGTAGTTTCATTTTAAATCCTTTCACTCTTATTTTTAGACTTCCTGCTTACTGCCTTTGCCATTCCAAAAGATATGTTGCTAAATGTATCTCTGATATTGTTTCCTTAACATCATTATTCAAATTCAACAATTTAGTTGATTTTTAACCTATGATAAAATGTTATCCACTATAAAAAATTAAGCATCAAGAGAAGAATCTGAGTTCAAGTTTTGCGACTTAAGATGAGCTTGAGATTCTCAGAGCAGTATTGGAAAAAAAGTACTTTTGCCCTTCACATTGACAGGCAAAGAACTGAGTCTTTCAGTGTGATGTGCGTGATGATCTACATCAAAGAAAATGGGTACAGAAAGCTGATGATTGTTTTTGATCTCCTCAGATTACCATTAACAGTACTCAACATTCACAAGACTGGAACAGGAAAAAATCATTCTTCATATTTAATTTTTAAAACTCATGTGAGAGGAAAATCTCCCATATAACTAGAGGGTTTTCTCCATTTCTGTTTGGTACTACATCACATCTCCCCAATATGGCAGAGTCTTAGTCCTACTAAATAAAAGTGCCCTGAACCACACTTGGAATAATACCTTGTATTTCATAAAATGTTACAAATTGTGCCAAACATGGTTGAAACAAAAATTCTTCCTCATTCTAAGAACAGCCTCAGCTCTGATTGGCAGTGAAACAACTGATTTATCATAGCACACCAGAAGTTGTAATGATATGCCTGGAAAGCAATGATTACAGACAGAAGCCTGGAAGTGCCCATTTAAGTACAGTACCCTATCTGTATCCATAGCAGTCACAGGTGCTTCAGAGGGAAGAAAAAACAAACCCCAAACCAAAACAATGCCCTCTTCCCTAGTTCTCCTGCACTGCTATACCACACCAACACTGCATGTTGGGGGGGGGTGGGGGAGGGAGGTTTCCAGGTGATCAGACAAACTTAAGGAATAAGGTTAATGTAGTATGGATCCTGGGTGTCAACATGTTAGATATTTAAAGATTTAAATCACAGGATTTTCTGGGCCACCTTTTTTGTCACTTAAGAAAATCCTATTTTCCTCATTGAAGCATCCTCCTCTATCACTAAACAGTACGCTTCTCTGATTCCTTCTCAGTCCTCCACACTGAAACACTTGTACTTTTACATTATTGGAATTAAAGATATGATGTCCCTAAAGAAGCAGAGCATGATTTTGGGAAGCTGAGGTAGGCCTCTTTGACAGAGTTCTACCTTTTCATTTCCTCCTTGCCTACAGGACATCAATACTAGGTTGTAGAGGAGACGAAGAGAGAGAGCCATGACCCAATGCCAGAAACCTGCAGCTTAAGAGGAGATTGAAAGACTGCAGAAAGGTGCAAAAACAGACAGTTTGGCTTCCTGGGGGTCAGAAAATAAAATTTCCTGAGGCCAGAGTACACTGAGCACATGGCTGCACCTCAAGAAACCACTTGGGCTAGCTGACCGCAAGTTAAAGAGCATGGACACAGTGGGCAAGGAAAGATTTAACAGAAAACCTTTGTACTTCTCTTCTGACCTGGTCACTTTGAGATTTTGTTATTTAGAATTTAAATATTCTAGTTTAAATTCTAACTCTTTCTTTTGTATTGTTTGAAAGCCTCTTGGTTGAATCTGGAAAGCCCACACTGAGAAATCCTACACTGTTGTATTCAAAGTCCAGGGGTCTTGACAACATCACAAATGCCACTATTTCCAGTCTTATTTTCCCTCTCAGTCTTTTTCTGGTTGGAATCTTACTTGTTTCCTCTAGCGAATATGAAACAAAAATGTTGCTTGTCCCTCTCAACAGTTTTATTTGGAGACCCATAAAAAAGTTAATTGGGAGCAGTAAGTCATTCAGGTCCTTCTGAGCGCTACGGGCATTGGTCCTGAAAATCCTTGTTAGAATTCCCCTAAAAGTGCAACTGATCTTTCATGAAACTTTTACTGCTTTTCAGAAATTATTACTTTGCTATAACAGGTACCTTACATATGGTCTATCTGCTCTAGTGCATTGTTTGAAGGCATTATTGTTTTCCTATTATGGAAAATACAAAATAAGGTGAAGTTCCCCTAGTTTGATAATTTATTTTGTATAAAAACATTAGCAAGGAAGATATGAAGTATCTTGTTTTTCTTTAGAAGGAGATCACATGGGAGAGAGGAGGAACAGAACTTGTACAGAAAATCAATGCATTAAATTTCTCATTGTTAAAAGACTTCAGGAAAGAAGAGTGCTAGTGATCATGTTCAATAGAATTTCCATTTAAACTGTGAAAAGTCTTGATAAGTGGCTTAAACAGCAACCCAAATTAAACCTCTGGCCACATCTGACCCGCAGTGGTCATTTCAGCCTGCAGCAAGACTACAAAGGCTTTTTACACTTTTTTTTCTTACATTAAAACAAAAATAAACAACAAGAAAAAAAGTGGCCTGAGGTGATTATGCAGAAGTAATTGACACGAAAACCATGCATGTTTTACATTCTATAATAAATAGAATTATCTTCATTTTCCCTTAGAAGCTTGAATTTCACTGTTTCTGATACTTTAAGGGACTTTTTATTGTAACATTTTCCCGTAAGTCATATAGAAAGGTGTACCTTTTTTTTTTAAACCAAGGAACGTCAACTGGACTGCTGAAATGAATGCTCAAAAGAGAGCCAATTCACATTCTTCCAATTAAGAAACATATTAAGAAAGTATATAGTGGTTATGTGAACAACAATCAAGAGAAAAAATATACTGTCCTCACTGACTTTCCTCTCCAAGCCCTGGGAGGAGATAAATAGTTCTCCAGCCAACATCCTAGAGACAAGGGGCTGCCCTGGAGTGGCAGATCTTGATGCAAGTAACCAGACAGTTGTTAAAGGACATGTTCAGCCATATGATTGCAGAGTATTGCACAACAGTGTGAATGCAGAGGGTTAGCACCTGTCAGGATATACCTTGCTATTACATAGTCACTGTCTGCAGAAAATATGAGAAAGTACTCAGCAGAATAGGTTTTGATCCAAATATATAAGCACCGTTTCACTGATGTGAGCTCTGTGATGGAGAAGAATCCATAAAAAGGATTAAAAGCAGCTGGCAAATGACACCTGAGGACCTTATTTGATACTAGGAGGGTGATGCTTACACACAGGATGGAAGCAGCCCTGACTTCCCCAGGGGGACCTGCAGGACTACCCTGAAAGTTTTGGTCTGAAAAAGATGGTACAGGAGGAGTAAGGAAGCACAAACTAATGGTGCTGGTTTACAAACAGCAAGTGTCACAACCTCTGTTTTGTCTCCAGTTTGTATGTTTGAGGAGAAGAATCAGTGGAAAACAACATTACCCCTGTGTGTGGCCGCGCCGGCAGCCCCTGCCCTGCCCAGTGCCCCTGCTGCCACCAGCACCTCGGTGCCTGCAACCAGTACAGATACAGAAGCAAGAAAAAAGGACACGTTTTTATTATTCTGCTTTGCAGAAGGCAGTGTTTTGGGAGATAGGTAGAGGAAAGATTCCGGCATTCAGATTCTCAGAAGAAGCAACATCTTAGACCTATTGATAAAATCTGTAAACAAAGTTGCTGAATTCAGAATTACAAAGCTGCAGTCATTCTTTCTTTTATAGGTAATACTTTTTATTATTTATTACTATTATTTCATTATATTACAGTATTTTCACTGTAAAATAACAAAGGCAATGAAGAGACCACATGAAAGAGGAGATCAATAAAACAGGCTCATCATAAAATCTGTAAATAAAACAGTATTGTGGGGATAATATACCTTCTTGAAAAAGAAACTGATACAACCATCAACAAAACCAATAGATATACTAGGAATAACAATACTACTGCTTGCAATCAATACATAAATGCAGTTCCTGTGTCGATCAGGAATAACGTGTTGAGGAGAATACCTACAAAGCCACCGACAGGCAGGGTATGCATATAGCTGACCACTTCCATACAGGTTCATTAGAAATGACAGCAGGGTTACATATAGGATCCACATTTGTGGGATTCCAAAGTCTGGAATCCTACACGTAAAAATTCAAACTGAAATTGCAAGAAGTCATATTCTGCTATTCAAACACCATTAGCAGTAGTTATCGCAAAAGTCCATTTATCATCTGAAAAGCCATGTGATTCTAATACAGTTATGTAGTTAATTCTTTTTTTTTTTTTTTTTTTTTTTTTTTTTTTTGTTGTTGTTGTTGTTGTTTTTCTTATTTTCCCTTATGGTTTCTCATTCTTGGTATTCAGTGCACACAGAGGTCAAATTTTGCTCTGTAGACACAAAGCCTAAAAGCTTTCATTAAGAATTAAGGGGGGGGGGGGGAGGAAGTGGAAAAAGGTTAAGATTATTCCACATCACAGTACTCAAGAATTAAAGGTAAACATATAACATCAGGAAGTTTCTAGAAAACTTGAGAGAGCTGAAGACACTGGAAGCTTAGTAGCTTTGAAATGACTCAAATGATACATCTACTAAAGGAGGAAAAGAAAAACAGGTTTGGAATTTTGTTCTGTGCAGGTATTTGTTCTCCAATTTTACCATTAGATCTAAAACATCACATCATATCAGCAATACCTATTTTACCTTCTGTTTTCATGAAACTTTTTGCTCATGCTTCAGCTGGAGTTACATAGGAGATGGACAAAATTATTTCTTATCTGCCTGGCAGTGACAAGGGAGCATTCTACCTAAGATGTATACAGCAGAAATTACAGAGCAGAAAACAAAGAGCTTTTAGATTATTGTGTTTTCTGTGAGATCTAAAGAACACCTGCCTAAAACTGAAGTTTACTTGCATATTTCTGTAAATTCACCTCAGTCAGACAATTTAATGACCTGATGAGTACTTGCCAAGCCAAGAGAACACATCTGATGTTCCTTTCCTGATGTGGTTGACAGCAAAACCTCATTTTCCCTTATACTAAGACAATATGCTGCTCCCTGGAATGTTCTGCATTCATCCCACTCTGTTTTCTGATGTGTTTACAGTTTTACTGTTGTGCAAACTTTACCTTGGAATTCCCTCAAGCAGAAAGCACAGCACGTGAATCCTACAACAATGCCACGACACTCTAAACTTAAAGTTCCCATACCCATACCTAAGTAGCTCCCTCAACCAAAGTAAAGGTCTGTAAAACAACAAAACCACAAGAAGCGTTTCTTCATCAAAAAACCTATATTAACTTTTTATTGAAAAAAAGTGTAAAAAGGAGACAAATATAATCTTCTGCTTCCAAAGAAAAGAAAAACAGTTATGTTTCTCATTCCAAAGTGTTCCATTAAATGAAAGCTACAAACTTTTGACTGACATGTGAGAAAGTTAGTTTATTGCTGTGTTTTCAAAAATAGTATTAATTATAGCAGAGCTTAAATGTCCTAGTAACATTGAACTAGCAGCAATACTTATAATTAACAGACACAAAGTTTATATATATAACATAACTATAAATACAAATAGTGCTTCATACAGTAATGCTAGAATTACTTTCTTATTTGGAGAGTTATCTAGACACCTGCTCAACAAAAACTTTTAAAGGACATATATAGGACACAAATTTTACCATCTAATGTAATTTCTATATCTTTTTGTAACAGATGCCATATTATGCCTGATTTTTGGCTAAAGCAAAGCACAATATTTAACATAAATATAGAAAAATATTGAAGAAATACTTTTGGGAAAAACAGGAGAAATCATTGTGTTTTGGATGGTATCTTCATTGCCAGCTGTCACAGGCAAATTACTGTGTTTGTGTGTAAATTAATATTCTTGTACCAATTAGGTCACAGCTGTTCAACAGATATTCAACTTCTATGCTTCTGAGGTGAAAAAGTAGCTCAGTGTGGCCAGTTTCCCTGAATTTTTACTGCAGCAGCTTTGGTATCATTACATGGAGTTACCTGATTTTTATTTTTTTTTTTTTTTTTTTTTTTTTTTGACTGACAAATAAACAGAAGCAATTGACCATAAATCCAAAAAAATAGTCTGTCTCCCTCTCTCTCCTACAATTTATAGGGGAAAAAAAAAAAAAAAAAAAGTCATAACAGGAAGGTAGGAAGCAGAAATTTGAAATCACAGTGTTTTGCTTTGGATAACAAGATGAATTAAGCAGTGTAATCAATAGACGACATCCAACAAAATACAAATTCTGTATCCATGATGATTTCTATTTTTAGCTCTAAATCTCTGAACTCTGATAATTAGTGATTTTAGCTGCCATGTCACAGGAACATAACAGAGCAGAGTTGCGTGTTCAACCTGTCAAAGCTGCAGAATTTCAGAGCAGCGCGAGGAAGTGGGGAGGTTCATATTGCAATTAGAGCTAGAAAGATTCTCACTTTTTAAGACAGGCTGCCTCTACTGAATATAAAACTCCATGCAATCACCCTGGTAGCCTGTAAATGCATGCGGAAAATATTCACTAGATTGCCTGGCTTGGAGACAGAGTTCAGCCATGACTCTGTCTTTCCTCATAGAATCATAAAATTGCTATGGTTGGAAAGGACCTCTAGGATCATTGGCTCCAACTTTCTTCCCAACACTTCCCTAACCACTAGACCATAGCCTCAAGTGCTACATCTATGCATTTTCCAAACACCTCCAGAGATGATGACTCCATCACTTCCCTGGGCAGCCTGTTCCAGTGTCTAACCACTCAGTGAAGAAATTCTTCCTAATATGCAATCAAAACCTCCCTTGGCACAACTTGAGACCATTTCCTTTCATCATCAGTAATTTGGGAGAAAAGACCAAAACCAGCCTCACTACAACCTCCTCTTAGGTAGCTGTAGAGAGCAATAAGGTCTCCTCTCAGTCTCCTCTTCTCCAGACTAAACAACCCAGCCCCCTCAGCCAGGCTCCATAAGGCATGTTTTCCAGCTCTCTCAACAGCCTTGCTGCCCTTCTCTGGACCCGTTCCAGCACCTCCATGTCCTTCTTATCCTGTGATGCCCAAAACTGGACACAGTGCTCAAGGTGCAGTTCCACGAGTGCTGAGTCCAGGGGCACGATCACCTTCCTACTCCTGCTGGTCACACCGTTTCTGACACAGGCCAAGATGCCATTGGCCTCCTACTGACAACAAGAGGCTAAATACTCTCTGTGACACTGGCCACTCTTCAGACATACAAGATGGCCACATGATCAGGGCACACTTCTTGGTGTAATATCTTAGTTACAGATGTTTTTAAAATCATACATACCCTCCAAACTGTGCATTTTACTGGTGCTGTAGGTCACCTACTCTGGACTGCAACCTAAAATATTTCTAAAATCTGTAGTAGTTTTGGGTATTGGTTATTTGTACTGTGATTAATTTTATAACATGAGTAAAGGGTCAAGGCCCTCCTGCACAAGGCATTATGAAGAAGGAAAAAAACCCAACAACTTATTTTATTTCTCTATTTCCTAATAAACTTTAAAAAAAATTAACAGCAATGAATATACATGATAAAATTATAAATTGCAGCACCCTGAAAAAAAAGGGGTTGAAAATATTTAGAATACTTTAACTCATTCAGAAAGAAAACAAAATCAGGGCTAGCTTGATGAATAATGACTAAACTCACCTGCCTATGTATTACAAACAGGCAGACTCTGTTTGGCTACATTATGTTCCTGAACTACATCACTGATTAAAAGAACTGCAGAAGCATAGACAGATTTATGCTGTCTCATCATGAGTTTGCACACATCCCTTTTACAGCAATTTTCCTCCTTCTATCACACTAGCCACTAGAAACTAATGTATATGGACATGTGCTACCTCCAACACTACACTTTATTATCACCTGCAACACTGATCTGTGCTTGTTCAAGAATTTAAGTCTTCCTTTTAACCCATCAGTTTGCAATGCCTGCTCCTCTTGAAGCATTGCGATGCTGAATATTTTATTACTTCTTGTTGCAGTATAAGGAACACTAAATTTCTTTCATTTTTCCACTTTTTAAAGAACAGAATTAAACGATGCTATAGAATCAAGAAGATACAGTTCATATTTGTAAGTATTTGTATTATAATCATTCATGTTTTATGATCTCAGTCAGGTGGCTGTTTTCCACAGTATCTGAATTTCTGCAGGGTAAAACACTGTGGGTTTGGAGAGGCAAGGCATTATGTCACTTTGCTGTTCTGTGTGGGCAAGGAAGAGAAGGTCTTCTACTTGTCAACTTGCCTTCAAACTAAAATCCTTCTGGGAAAGAGGTTAGCAGGGGACATCCCCTAGTGCCACTGGAGGTGTGCACTTAATTCAGTAACAGACATTCATCCACTAAGAATAGGCACAAGGAGACAGTAAAAAAAGCAAACACCTAGCAAACTTGCAGCTCCCTTGGGCACGCATGTCAGAGAGCATTTTACATACCTTTGATCCTTTTCATATAGAATGCCCCGTATTTGTATTTGAGTATATTTCCTAGAATCCAAATCAAAGCTGCTTTATCTATCCCTGTCTCCTAAAGTTTACTACCATTAGTACTACCATATGTAGTGATCCACATTGCTACCAATCTTGTAAATTATCTGACAATTAAAAAAAATAATGGAGTGCTACTATAAAACAGGAACTTTTCCAAAGTTAGAAAATAATTACAATAGTTCTCCCACTTCTAATTCTTCACTTAAGTGTCTGGATGTTTTTAAAATTGCCTTCATCTCTCAGAACTACTGTAGCATTTATTTCAGCCAACTTAAACATCTTGACATTTCTGAAAGAAACTTTCAATTTTTAGTGTTCTAATATTATTTTAGTCTCAGAATAAAGAAAATACTATGATCAAATTAAGTACAAAAGTATCTATGTCCTTTAGGATTCTGAATTACCATTGAGTTCGGGGAAGAGTTCTGGATACTTTTGAAAACACTGACCAAAATTATTTTTCCAGTCACACAGGATGTCACAGGAAAATGTCACATTTGTATAGAATTAGAAAGAGAATCTTCCCTTTGAACAGAGAACACTCTAAGCTATGTACTTTAGCTAAAACTATTGAAGGATTTGCATAAGGTAAGAAAATAAATAAATTATATTCTGTACCTTCTCAGAAGGCTACTGTGTTTTCTGGTGTACTAAAGTATTGAAACAACCACCATAAGGGAAGCATTCTACCTTTCTATAACTTTTTTCAGTGCTCAATCTAGTATCTGGATGCAGAGATAAGGTTGGGTTAAGCAAGTGTGGTGCAACATTTGGAAGGATAAGTAACAGAACAAAAAATTCAATGTTTCCCTGTAAACTAACTTTTTGGGTGCAGGAGAAAGGTAGTAATAAATACCAATTGTCTACTTTTACATACTTTTCTGTAGACTTAGGAGAAGGCACAACCAAGCATGAGAACATTTGCACAAATCAGTTTATAAGTCATTAAGAAATCAAGTGAAAGCTTCTAAATTGTGTTGTTTTCCCCACAATTCCATTAAAAGATATTTCCTAACTTGTGGCTTTCTAAATTCATTCTGAACCATTGTCTCTAAAGGTATGCAGAGGAAAGAATTCCCTTGTTTTCTGGAGTATGACTCAGGTAATGAAAACATTCCTGAAACAGATGTGTTCAAATAAGGCTTTTTCTGCAGGCCTGACTTCCATCATTGCAATGTCAGGACTGAGGACTTCTACCCTTGATCTTCTGCCTTTTTAAAAGTATCCTCTATGCTTCTGATGAACTACCATTCTCAGTTTGTCAACAGAATCCACCCAACGCTTTCCCAGCTAAATGAAGTCCTAATTACTCTGTGAAAATCCTCAAGCAAGAACCACCAGTGTATTTCATACTGGTTCCATTACACTTAACTCTAGAGGAAGTTTTCTGTTCTTCTCTTTCCTTTTTTTGCCATATAGGCCACTTCCCAAAGACCTCTGATTATCCAGTATATGTATTCTCTCCTTTTTCATACAAACCTGCCTTTTAAGCCCATAGACTGACAGTACTGGCATCATGATAAGACAGCCAGCACAATGATTAAAGTATTGCTGCTCAGATGGGGCCTTCTCTGTTTACTGCTTGGGATAATTATTAAGGTTGTAAAGTATCTTGTTAGCTCTAGATACCAGTGTAATAAGAGACTTGTGCAGCCCCTACTGTGCAAATACATCAGTGTCTTGATCTACCATGAGCTCACCAAGTTAAACAAAATCCTATTTTCCTTTTGTTCAGACTTGTGTTTCTTCATGCCAAAATTTGAATGTTGCTATTATTACACAGTAATTAAATGACTTCATGTATGCCCTCCCTACTACCCAAGGAAGGACTGGTAAAATCCTTGTAGAATTAGGTGAATCAGTTGTATAAACTGTGGCTTAGATAGTTTGCGCTTTCTTAAAGATTCTCAAATGATGTTTTGCTGTTAGTGTCTTTAATGTAAAAACCTAATTGCACCCCAATTAAATGTAGCTACTTTATAGATTATTATATACTCTTAATTACAGAACAATTTCAACTTTAAAATTTGCTTTCTATATGAATATTATTATTAGCTATAAGGTTGTACCATTATTTGAATTCTTCTGGGCAGGATACAAAAAGAAGGGTGAAAAGAGGGGAAAGAAAAAAAAAAAAAAAAGATAAATGGGGCAAGTGGTGTGACTGGAAACACAAAGAAAACAGCTACTCTCTTTAAAGCTTTTTATCTTTAGACTCCAACACATTCTTCCAATGCCAGTGACACTTGTCATGAATCAGAAAGTGTAATGTGTACAAAGAAAATAAATCTGTTAAATAAATACCGAGCAGTGAATATAGCGATGAGCAAGCATTGAAAAGTGGAAAGTACAGCCATGGATTTTGTCCATAATAATTTTCTGGAGAAAACTAATATGCACTGGAACATTATCTTTCTAAGCAGTCCTCCAGGCTGCAGCTCCTGACAAGAAAGAAAGTATTCCCCAACCCTCCAGAAATAAAAGCTGTAGTAATGGAATTACTTTGTATTCCATGTTCTATCATCTTAAATACCATGGGAGTAACCACTGTAACTTTCAAGGGTAAAACTGACAACTTCATAGCTACACATAAAATTTTGTCAACATATACTTCTTGTTGACAAGAATGATTCATCACACAGGAAACAATTTAATAAGCAGACCTTTCTCACTTTGAAGACTAGACAAACATCTGTGGTGATGTAGATCAACCATAACATTGTTTTGTTTTTGAGTTTGAGTTTGTTTGTTTGTGTGTTTTTAGATACAGACAAACACACAGAGTTATTTGGCTGGCTGGGAAAGCCTTTCAAAGTAATAATGTTTTGGCAAGTTTCTTGACTGATGTGCCTTCAAAATTCTCTAGAGCAGAAGGAAGTGTTGTCTTAAAGACAAAATATGCTTCAGTGGGATTTCACCTGCCCAAAGAAATGAGTGTGTGATTCCTTGTTTCATCCAGACACACAGTAAAGTTCAGTAATATAGATGTTCTGCTGGAAGTTCACTGAGTAAATGTTAAAGCTGGGAACTGTAAAATGCCCTTAGACCTAACAACAAATATCAGTGCTGTTTGATGGCAGAATTCAGTTATGGCCCCAATGAACTTTACTGGTGATGTATTTTACAGTCTAGACAAGTGTCTCAAACTTTTAAAGGCTGAACACAACCTCTAGAGGGGAATTACATCAATCATGTCATCATTCTAGCTCTGTAAAGACCTATCCCTCTGCATCTATCTCTTCTGCATTCACCTTTCTCAACACCACTGTTATTGCAGCCAGTGCTTGGATAGGATACTTTCTTCTTTGATACTTCAATGAATTGATGAATATTAATAGTGACATTTTTAAGTATTACCTAGCACATCCAAATTTGTACCTATTAACTACACAGGGAGGTTCATACAGCAGCCTCTCATACAATGAAATTAGATAAGATGATGCTTTCTGGCCTTAAAAAAATCAGTATTGTCATAATTATTAGTTCAGTTATTTATAATATATTCACATTCCAGTCCTGGTTTTGTTGATGGAGAGTAATTAAGAACTGAGGAAAAAATATTTGTGGAACTCATAATTTTCACATGAACACTTTTAAATTATTTGCACTACGTTGAAAAGCCAAACTAAGGCAGATGAGCAAGGCAAATCAGCAGTTTTGAATTGCAGTGCTTTATAAAACTATCAGGGATGATAGTTGTAGGGGCAACTGAATTAAAAACTCCTTTGGTAGAACACCAGGTCCACCAAACTGGCATAAATGCATGGTCCTTCTTGGGTCCCCCAGGTCTTGGAGTCTTAAGGGCTCCTAACTCTCTGATTTTTCATGTTTATTCTTGCTAATAGACTTTTGTGATGTTTATTAAACAAATAGTTGTGTTTGCTTTTTTTCCAATGTACTTTCGGTCTATTGAAGAGGGAAGAAGAATGTTCTAGTAGTCTTGTTTTTATTGTAGAATCAACACCAAAGGCATTCATTAGGTTTTTGCCCAATTTGCATTCTTGCTCAAATCACATAAACTGCAATACATAGGCTCTGAAAAAGGATGAACATGTTTTCCAGAATTTGGCTTCCAGTGTAAGATTATTTTGCTGAAGTTACTTCAAAGTGATGTGGGTAAACTCTTAAATAATTCTAATAAATATGAAAAAATTAATAACCTTTTAAGAAAGTAATCATTAAAGTAGTAAAATACTAAGTCCAGATAGTACTCTGAAATAGTCATGCTTAGATCATTGTACAGAATATTTGTCTTGCCAGCTCTGAAAATATCATTTAATTCCTTTTCTTTGGAATTTTATGGTTTGTAAAATATTGCTTTATATAATCACCCACAATTGTTTATCATCTTGTGAAAGGGAAGTCTTCTGTGGAAAACTATTTCTTATTTGAAAAACAGGTGTTTTTTTTTTTTTTTGCATGTGGAGTTATGTCCACTTTTTAAAAGTAAATTAATTTTCTCATCACTGCACACTGAACAAGATTCACTTTCAAAATAAGTTTATATTTTATTCAGTAGATAATAGAAATTATTTGCTAGATTCATCAATCCTATCACATAGCTTCAGAAAGAGTACAGGAGAAGATGACAGTTTTAAAAACTCGTGATTAAGAGCAAAATTGAATTCACAACTCCAGCTGCAATGTGATGGTGTATAAAATGAAAAATAAACCCCCTATAACTGGTTGAAAAATAATTTTACTTTTTAAAACAATGTTAGCTTCCAGGATCATTCTAAGCTAGGTCAATTAAAACTTTCCAGTTTTGACCTGCAATTATTTTACTTTTTTTTTTTTTTTTTTTTTCCTTTTAAATTCTTGTATATCTTTCTTTTCTTCTGTCTGTGAAAAAGTTGTATTTTAACTGATCCATTCCTAGAATTATTTTATTTTTTCAGTGACTTAGTACGTTCTGACATTCTCAGATTGTAAATGCAGGGCTACAGTTATTTAAGCTAACATCTTCTGAATGGAAAACTGCATACACAGACACAATAAACACAGAAAAAGAAAAAC
Source organism: Merops nubicus (assembly GCF_000691845.1). NCBI lineage: Eukaryota > Metazoa > Chordata > Aves > Coraciiformes > Meropidae > Merops > Merops nubicus. The sequence goes on along the minus strand of NW_008610764.1, from coordinate 1,957 downwards.
ATGAGACCTGAGATATATTGAATGCTCATTAATTCTAAATTACACCAAATGCTCATTAATTCTAAATTACACACAGACCAAAAATAAAATCTATGAGTTCATCAAAACTGTTCAATCTTCACCAAAGATAGTAGTAAAATCCCTTTCGTGCTTTCAAGGTAATCAACCAAGAGATGGCATGTGCTGGTTTGAGCTACAACAGAACTAATTCTGTTCAGTGATTTTACTTTTCAGCTGAAGGTCTCCTAAGTAATTGCACTTTCTGAAGTTAATTGCATAGTTTTGCAGACAGTGCCTGTGTCTAGCAGTGATTGTGCTCCATGTTTATAGTTACTACCAAGGACTGGTGTGCAGAAAAGCTCTTGTTCACACTTGCTCCTGTGAAAACAAAGGTCGCTGCTAAATCTTGTGTACCATGTTTGGGTACAGAAGGAAAAACACTGCACCTCTGGGGAGGAGTGAACAGGACAGGTGCCCCTAAACTGACCAGCTAGGCAAGCCACTCCATGTTCATACTCAGAATAAAGCTGAGGGATCACAAGGGTCAGGCTCTCTTCTTCAATAGCCAGCATCCAAAGAGGATGTTGTCCATTGTGTCTTTGATTCCAATCCATGTGTTCCTGAATGCAGTTCCAGAAACCAGCTCCTGAATCCAGGTCCTGGATTCCAGCAGTTTCTGCTGCTGAGTTCAGTCTGGGACTTTTCCAGTGCCTGCTCCACAGCATCACTGGTGATTGTGATAGGTTCAGTTTGATATTGGTTTTGTATATATTACATATTAATATTATTATTTACATCACAGCTGTTTTGTTTTTCTAATCCATAAATCTCTCTCCCCTATTCCCTTTCTCTTTTCCTTTAGAAAGAAAGAGGGGTTAATAGAGAGCATCTGTCACACATCTAATGGCCAATCCAGCCCTAAGCTTTGGCACGTAGTTCAGACTGAATACGCAAGCACACAGGCACAAGTGTTAGGTGGACTGCCTAGGCCAGGGTCTACAAACATAAGCAGAACTGCCTTCAGGTCAGCTCTGGCAGAGTAACTGTCACATCTGTCACATCCACAACTGTCACAGATGGAACAGCTAGGAAAGAGGGAAGGGATTATTAGCTTTTCCACTTAAGGGTCCAAAACACTAGACTGAATCAAGTGACAAGATAGCTATAGTGCTGCTGTCTGGTTTGTATATATCATAGGTCTATAAAGCCAGACTTACTTTTACCACACAGACAGAAACCAAGAAGCACAGGGGAAAAAAAAAAAACAAAAACAAAAACAAAAACAAAAACAAAAACCCTTTTGTTAGAGAGAGAAGGAGCATTCAGGATAAGCCAGATGCAGCAGCTGCTACTGCTAGGACAAGAGAAATTTGTGTCTTCAAAATTCTCCCTGTCTCTCTTTTCCTCTCTTTTGTTTCTTCATCTTTCTGATAACAAGACAACTCAATCTGCACCACTCATATCTGCAGTAGCAGCCATTCAGTTTTGGTTTTACTACAGAGATGTCTTGAGCCAGCTCTAGCTACATACCAGCTTAGCTCTCTCCTTGGAACAGGTAATCAGCAAAAGGTGAGACTGAATTTGGCTTTTTTTGTGTTCAGAATGATTGATTCAGCTGGGAGAAAGAACTACATCATATACACTTGGCTTTGACAATTAGTGATACTCTCACTGCTATCCACTGATATTAGGACAGTTTTCATTTATTTCAGCGGGCAATGGGATGGCCTGTAACTTTACCTAGCTAAAAAGATTATTTGTCTCCGAGTTCATGCCTTCCCTTGTCTTCTATCCAATATAAAACTGTCTATGCACCGTCTGCTTTTGAAGACTCTAGGTATTCAATATAACATTATATGTAATGTTTATATATTTATATATGTTTAGATGAAAATTTATCATAGAACGTTTTAGACAATATATAACATATATTTATTATATATATTATATAATATAG
>NW_008610763.1:0-460 GCF_000691845.1 Merops nubicus | reverse complement strand
AAAAAAACAAAAACAAACCCAAAGTGAGGCACTGTATCTGCTATTTGCCCAGAACACAAGCTACAAAACAACTGAGGGAGCTGCAGCCACCCACCCCAATTAACTGGTGCACCCCACACACGCCTGCATTAATTTTCTTTCTGTTAAAGAAAAAAATTAAGGTCAGATACTCATGTAACCACCAAGTGAAATATTTGGCACTGATGGGTTTTTTTAAGTTCAAGGGCTCATTTTGTTGAGTCCATGAACACAAGCAGTGGTAGTTGCTAACTGAAATTTGAAATGGAACCAGGCAGCCCATGATTTGCTGGCCCACAGAGCATCCAAACTGGTGTTCTGCCCTCTTTTCCATGTTAGAGGATGAGAAACCAATCAAATTCAACTAACTAGGTATTAAAACCACCTTTACAGACCTCTACAATAATACATGAAAGCCTTAATATGGTTAAGGACTCAGCAT
>NW_008610762.1:0-3212 GCF_000691845.1 Merops nubicus | reverse complement strand
AGCCCCAGCCTCCTGCTCTCCCCTGGGTCTCCTCCTTCACCCTCCCAGTGTCTCCCACCACCACGGTGCTTACAAGGCCGCGGTTCATACAGAACGTGCTGCCTTCGCCAAGCGGGTGCTGGCTGACGTCAGCCCCTGCGCCAGCTCCTTCCCCTGCTGGCACAGCGTCCCCAGATGGAGCCTGGCCACATGTGCCACGCCTGGACAGTTGCTTCCAACCTATTTGTGACCGTCCCTCACTTCCCCTGGCCCCAGCCCCTGGTGCTTGTGCCAACACGGGCAGCTTTGGGGAAGCAGGGACAAGAGGGGGCAGACAAGGCGACAAAAGCCCAAAGGAGCGCTCCAGGCGTGGAAAGCGCAGAGCTGAGCGGTGTGTTACTTCTGCTCCCTGGCAGGCAGGAGGGCAGCCTGCAGAGTAGGGCACGGCTTCCCCTGGGACCCGCTCTTCTCTCCAGCTGATCTACACACCTGGCTGGGGCAGGGGGAAGAGAGCACAGGGGAGGCAGCATTTCAGCCGAGGGAGCTGGGGAAAGCAAGACAAGGGTTCGGAGGCAGCTCTGGCCTGAAAAGGTCTCCTGCTGCAGAGCCTCTGTGACACGCCAGTGGTTCCCAGAGAGAATAAGACATTCCTCAAAGGTCACCCCAAGGGCACAGCGCAAGCCTTCCCCATAAAAAATTCTCTTTAATCTCTCCAGCGCCTAGGCTGGCTATAAATTGGCACAGCTCATTTGAATGGAAGTGTGAACCACCCACAGCCAACAGCTTCAGTCCGGAAACAGCAGCAAGAGGATATGGTGGGAGGCCTATAAACAGCAAGCGATGCCGAGGCAGCCAATCGGGCCGCTGTTTACGTTGCCCGATAATTAAGAGAAGCCAGAGGGCAAGGGAAAAAGGCAAGGTACCTAAACACATTAAAAAGGTGCTTTTTGGCAACCTAATTAAGACATGGAACTCGCAAACCTGCCAGCATTAAAAATGAGCTACGTGAAAGCAGGACTTACTTGCACCCAAGTGCAGCGATCTTAAAAGTCGCACGCAGAGGTAAGCGAGGGCGTGCAGCAGTTAGGTCCCGTGTCTTCTGGCTCTTGCACCTCTCTTCACAGGGAAATTTTGTGTTTAGACTCTTGGGTTTCTTTTATGGAGTGAGAGCCACAGGGTCAAGCGGCCGGCCGCTGCCCGGCACAAGCGCTGCAGACCGGCTGCACCGACTCGCTCCGAGCAGCCCAGGCAGGGAGGCAGGTCGTGCTTCCCTGGCAAACCCTCGGCACTTGGCCCCGCTACACTTCCCACAGCCTGCCTGCTCCTCTGCAGCTCGGGGCGCGGGATGAGAGGAGGCTGTCAAAGACCCAGCTCAAAGGAAGCCCTGACAAACCCCACACAAGCACAAGAAGTAGGCTGTGAAAAGTGTACCTTCATCGAGCTGCTGCCAGCTGAGATGTAAAGTGGGAACGTAAATGGAATTTAATTTTCCAAAAACTCATACTGTGTGCTGGGCTGTGAAAAACTGGGATAAACCCACAATAGGCTCCTGACCAAACCGAACTGATGCAGAGCAGAGGGAGTGGAGGCCCTGGATTAAGCATAGCACAACGTCCTGGGGAACTCTTCACCCTACAATCAAGCACTCCCCAGCCCCCAAGCACCGCACAGCTCCAGTGAAGAGCTGAACAGGTCAGAGCACTCACAACATCTGCTGGACACCCAAGGGGGATGCATCACTGGTGCGCCCCTCTCTTTGAAGCTGACTGTCCCAAGCAGCCAGGCTCCAAACTGCAAGGGCCGAGGGTCTTAGCACAGGCAGATCCAGAGCTCAGCTTCAAGTCACATTTCTTTAGTGAATTCCCTATTCTGACGTTAGATCCAGCTCCAAGGGCAGCAACAACTCGCTTGGTAAGCAGCCACCAAGCACAGCCAGGTTCAGGGCACAGTAAAGCAGTCACTAATTCAGATGCCCACCCTTCAGTCCCTTCTGCTCCCTCACCCATCTCCAAACACCTGTAGAAGCAGCTCAGCATGTCCTCATGAATGGAGGAGTGCAAATCCCAGCCAGGCCACGTCTGACATCTCTTACGATTTTTTGGTCTGCCAATTCATGGGTCTTGTAGCTTCATCACAACATGGGGGCAGCTGCTCTGCTCTGCTCAGTGGCACAGCACACAGCCAGACGAGAAGGCGAGCCAGGGCAGCTAGCCTACCTCACAGGAGACGCTGTTTTTCACGTCACTTGCCCTCTGCCTCCAAAGCACGCACTCAGATCTCCACAAGGGACCGCAAGTGTTTGGCAGCACAACTCCAGCACAGCTCACTAGCGGCAGCCCCTGATCTGCCATTTCAGTTCCTTGATTGAGAGCCTGCAGCCTGAAGGCACAGGCCAAGGTTCTCCTCTAACAGCAATTAAAGCACATCTCTTGTCTTTCAAGCTTCCACAGAGGTGGCTTTCTATATGGGGAGGAACATTTGCCTCCCAGCTGTTTTACACGGCAGGATGCAGAGTCTCTGCTGTTCTGTGCTGGCCAGATGCAGCGCCTGCAAATGATGCTGCATGTGGTCAGACAGAATCGGGGTGATGGAAGGAAAGCCCCTCTTTTGCTGCAGCAAGGATCTGACCCCAATGGAGATGAGCAAGATCCAAAAGCAAGAAAATCTGGGTTACCAGTCCTGTCCTGACAAGCATGCATCCTCAAATGCACTCCATTACGCATCTTCAGAGAAGAGAGAAAAGCCTCTTCTTCCTACAGAAAGCAAAGTGCCCCCTCGTCCTCAGGCAGAGAAAACGCTGTTTTCTTTCTGAGTGTGGCGTAAGCACAGAGCGCTCCGTGAACGAATTTGTGGACGGAAAGCATCAAGGCAGGGAGGACGGGACAGTTCGTTAAGAGCTTGCAGGCTTCTTCTGAAGAGTCAGGGTGATAAACTTCCAGCGCTCGCAGACGGCTGAGAGACCCAAGGAGAGATCCTGCGTTTGAGACACTTACAGGCAAGTGCTAGGGAACTCATCCGGGAAGCTGCAAGGGAGAGAGGCGTCTGCGCTCAGGATTGCCTGCTCCCGAATACTGCCACACCCTGTCACCATCTGCCAGCTGCCAAAGTCTGTGGAAACGGAAGATCCGGGCAGAGAATGGTCCGCCGATCTGGGGCAGAGAGAGAGGGAGACGGTGCGATCAGTCAGGTCACTCAGCCACACGCCCTTCAGCAGCGCCGGTGCCAGGGACCTG
>NW_008610761.1:0-1581 GCF_000691845.1 Merops nubicus | reverse complement strand
GCTCTGGCAAAACCCCAGGAAGATGGCAGCAACAGCTTACCTGGGACTGGAGCTGGGAGTCTCCTGAAGTGTCCTAATGTGGATCCAAGAGGTGAACTGAAACCGGAAAATCCTCCCCCTTTTATAAAGTTTTTATCAAGATAGAAATTTCCATAATCCTCTATAGTAGTTCTATCCTGAGTCCTGCAGAGGGCGTCAGAGGACCACGTTTGGCTTTTTGTTGTCAGGGAAAAAAACACGCAGACCCTTAGCCACAATAGCTTAGCCATATAAGATAATGATTAACTTTAGCATTTATACAGTTTGTATAGGTCTTTGTACATAGAAACTGAAGCAACGATTGTCTTGGTCTCAGGACTAGAAATGACTGGTTAGATAGACCGCTATTTCCTCTTCTGCAAGCCAAATCAAATTGAGCATGCACAGACAAAGAGAGGTCAACTAGTGAACACCGTGATGAAGTAAACCACCAGAGTAAGTGCAGTAATAACTTTAGGAGGGTAGATGGAGACAGAGACCGAGAAATCACAAGCTGGTATGAATCAGGAGATATTCTAAAGACTTCAGGGAAAGGGGTTGAGCTTTCTGGGAATTCTCATGAATATGTATGTATTACATGCATAAAAGTTTAGCGTTCAACTTTCAGAGGCAAGCATGTTAGGTGGAGCGATCCCCTGTGTGCCCAGTGCTGCAATAAAGAAAACCTGCTTAACAGTAACAGGTTTTGGTGTTGAGGGAATTTCTCCATTTCAAAGTTTCTATGATTCTATGATTAGTACTTGTAGAATAGAATAGAGCCTATTCAATAGATTCAATAGAATTGTATGATTCTATGATTGGTATGCGGAGCAAGGTAACTGCTAAATCTTGTGTACCTGCCATGGTTTGGGGTCAGAGCAGCCCCCAGAACTATAACAGATGCTCTTTGTTAACCCCCTCCCCCCACCCCTGAAACGGAAAGAGAAAGGGAATAAGGGAGAAAGACTTGTTGATTAGAAAAGTTCTTCTGGAACTCAGTTCAGGAATGCAGGACTCGGAATCAAAGGCAGGATGGATGAAGTCCTCCTCGGATGCCATCCATTGCAGCAGAAGTAGCCAGCAGCCCAGCAGCAGAAGACGGAAGAGAAGAGAAGAACATGGAAGGTGTGATGGAAGGGCTTGCCCCTTCTGATCCTTCAGCTTTTACTGGATATGATGAATATGGGATGGAATACCCCATTGGTGAATCTTGAGGTCATTCTGTCTGCTCCTCCCCGCATGTGCAGGGTACTCTCTGCCCCCCTCCGCGTGGGATACAAGCTTAGCAGTGGCCTTGGGCTGCATACCAATCCCTGGCAGTAACCCCAAACATGAAGTCTTATCACTGCTAAAACCAGATAGTTTATGAAAACGCTGCTAACTTCAGACAGAGCAGTTAATTAGAAGAACTTTAGCTAAAAAGTCAAATCATTGAGCAGAACTAGCTCTATTTACCGCAAACCAGGACAGTACCACATTGGGGATTTTCACAGTTTGCATAAGGACTGCCCCTAGACCCGTAGCAGATGCACTCTGTTAAACCCCTGCCCCACCCCCAAAGGG
>NW_008610760.1:0-12062 GCF_000691845.1 Merops nubicus | reverse complement strand
CTCCTACCTTTCAACCAGTTCTTGGTTAATGACACTTGGTAAATACTTGGTTAGTACTGCCTTAACTTGCTTATAGACTGTTTTTCTTCCAATAGCATCAGTGCACTTGGTCTGCACTCTGGATTTGTGTTTGAAGTCAGGCCAATCTGCAGTCTGCAGAGCTAAGGCATGCCCCAGACTCCCTCCCCGCCCTGTGCTCTTGCTCAGGTGCTGTATTGACCCTCATCTGTTCTGCTGATGGCTCACAAAATAATGAAATTACATTTTGGTGACCACATGCTGTTTCAAAATCAGCTGGGTATTTTGCTTGCCCTTTCCTTGGACAGCCAGCTAGCACCAAGACCAAGAGCTGGTCATATGGTGAACAACAGACAGGTCCTGCACGGTGAACTACGCTCTGTGTTTGCTGTGCCCTGAGCTGCAGTTGCACTGCAGTTGGAAGGAGGGTGTGCTAAAGGAGCCCTTACAAAACCTCCTGAGGGTGTATGCACACTAGTGTTTGATTTCATATGGCTGTTTCCAGAAAAAAAAAAAAAGCCCTCAAAACTTACAGATCTTGAACTGGGATTTTTCTTCTTCTCTATCATGTTTAGTTTCTGGTGTGCTCTGAGCTGATTGCATTGCACAAGGGAGGCTCCTGTAGGCAGCAGGTTCCAGCAGCTGCAGCCAGGTCACCCTGAACGTTCATGTGGCCTCACATGCCCTGTGGTAGACACCATCCAATGGGGCTTTCCCAGACAATTTGCAAGGATGAACTCCAGATTTTCCTCAACCTAAGCCACATTAGGGTGCAAATGTGAGTGCTACAGCCTGGGGCACTGCTGACACTTGCTGATGGGTGAGAGGGGCAAACCAGGTGCTGCAAAGGACCAGCCCTGCAGGACCCACCTACCTCCAGGAGTACCTCCCTTGCGATCAAGCAGTTGCCATTCAGAGTGTGCCCATGAGCAAGACACCGTGCCCTGCCAGCCCTCAGCAAGGCTTCACGCACATGGAGAAGACACTCCTACTGCTAAGGCACATGGCCACAGCCCAGTCCAGGGCTGGACACAAGCTGGGAAGTATGACATGGCAAAAAACACTGCTGCTCCTCACCTGCTGGGCAGGATGTCATGGAAGCTTGGGGGTGTGGTGGCTGATGGGATGAGATCTGCCATGCTCCCAGTCAGAAACAGATGCCCCTCTCCCAGGTCTGCAGAGGGATCAGATGAAAATAATCACACCTCAGCTCAGCCACCACATTATTGTAAAGTAGGAGCAGTAAAATTTTCATAAATCTTCTTAAATGGTGGATAGAGGACCAGATCTGTTGAAAGATTAGTGCAGCACTAGGGGAAAGCCTGAATGTGGGGGCTGCAATGGCTAAGCAGTGTGAGAGAAAAATCCTGATAGGCCATGGAAAGTGGACTGGGCAAGGGACCCTGTAGCACTGCAGACCAGGAGGAGTGAGGATTCATAGCTTTGGCTGCCAGGAAGAGGAAAGACCCACCCATCCCCTCTCTACCCTGGCTTGGGTGCCACCTCCTTCCTCCAGTTGTCCCCCTCTGGCCCCGGAGAAGAGGAAGATGTTGAAAGAGAGAACAAGCTCCAAGGGCCACCTAAACCAACACTGGCTGAGCAGTGGGTCTGCCAGGTCCCTCATTACCCAAATATTGTCAAGCAAACTTCTTCCACCCTTGGCTTTAAGGGAGTACCAGGTGCACCCATTTGTGCACTGCTGTCAGTTGGACTCTGTGGATGCTGAAAGTCTGATCTGAGGTTATTTTCCACTGTTAGCTGCAGTCAGTAAGCTGCAGCTATTGCTTGTGGGGAAGTGTCCTTTCTCACACACTGAGAGCTTCAGCTTTGAGAATAGAATGATAAACACCTGATAAACACTCTGCATCTTGGCCTTGGTGAATGTTTGGGTTTAGGGACCAATGAATGTACCGTAGCAACTTAGTAGCCAATAAACCTGTAACACGAATGTCAATAACCCAATGAATCTATAAAAGATGCTTACTGTAATAAAGTTTGTGCTATTTCTTCACCTTCTGACATTGGAGTCTATGTGTCACCCGGACCGCCTCTACAGTGACAGGACTCATCTGTGCTTTTGGGTGCCCCCCCGAGGGTGACCATGGCTAATGGTGTGGGGCAAGACACAGGACTCACTGTCAGAGTCCTGTGGGTGCCTGTGGACTCCATGCACATTGTTCTACACATGAAAAAGATTATGAGTTTGAAAATAGAAGCCGTTGAAGCTCACAGCTCCTGCTCCCCTCCATACAGCGCCATCCATTGGCACTTTCTGAAGCTGGATTGGCATACCTGCTGGCCAGCCAGAGTGGGATTATGTCCAGCTCTGATTTCCTCAGTGGTCTTCCCATTGTGCTTCATATGATGAGGCAGGTTGAACTGAAAAGAAAATAAGAAAACCCTGAGATTTCCTCCTTCCTCCCCCCTTCCAATAAACTCATGCTTCCTTCATGCCTGTGTCAGTGTGCACCCCTCAAAGCCATCCACCCTTTGAAAGCAACAGTAGATTGGCTTCAAAAAAGGACCACAAGGTCAAGTGTGGGCTGGTCATGGTCAATAGCTGCAGCATCTCTGAATGTGTTCGTTCAGTGCAGGGAAGCAGGAGTACAAAAGCTGGTTGTTGGATTCTGTAACTCGCAACATTTCCTAGAACAAAGAGGAGGAAAAGCACAAGTAGTTTTTTCTTCTAAATCTACAACATACCCTGGCAAACCTGCTCCCATAAAACCTGTGCTGAAAATCAATCATGCCCACCTCTTCCTTGCAAAGAAATGATCTGATTCTTGGCTATTATCATGTAACTGTCTTCTGCACAAATACGAAACAGCAATTTGTCCATATTTTACAAACAAACAGAAAATTTCATTTCCATGAAAATCAGGACAAAATTAATTTATAGGAGTCATGTGTACTACCTTAGAAAGAAACAATGGTTTTCCTTGGTCTGAAATTCACCAGTGAAGTGGGCTCAGATTTAGCTGCTGAAATTTTCACCAGCCCAAGAAATAACCCAGGAAAGCTCAGACTATTCCCTAGTATGTCTTACAGCCTCATTATTGATCTTTTGAGCTCTTGGTGAACTTTCTGTCTGAGCCCACTTTCTGCATCTCGGTGGGGCCAGGGTTTCCCCCAGGAGCCACACTGGGGTCACAGCAACACCACTGCTGTGACGAAGGCCAGCCCCTGCTCTCTTCTTCCACAGCTGAGCTCTGCTTTGCACTGGGGATGGCAGTGAAACACAGGGTGGCATTGCAGGGACATCTCCAGGGAAAGCATGAAATGAATGAGGGAGATGAGAGGGGAGGATGGGTGGTGCTGGACAAGTAGGAAAGGAGAAAAGAGGACCATAGTGGAGAGATAGCCTCTCCTCACCGTGCCTGAGACGGTTAAAACAATAAACCAATAATGGCTAATGGAAGAACAAAAGTTATATTTTATGGTTTAGCCTTGTCTTGTGTCCATGGATAATCTTCAAAGAGGAGTCATAAAATTTTAAAGGAATTAAGCTTTGGGAAATGTTAAACCTGGCACACCTGGCTTACAAAACGGTTTGTTGGGTTTGTTTTTTTTTTTTGGTTTTTTTTTTTTTTTTTTTTTTCCTGGATGCTGCTGTGTTTTCATTTTCCTGTTGAAGTATCAAAGGTGATTCTTTCTGTCAAATGTAGACTCTTGACCTTCTAGTTGGGATGACAAGAGAGTTATCTCAGGGTGTGTCCACACCTGTCAGACAATATTAGGCACAAAATAGAGCTGTCTGTCTTCTTTAGGTAAAATTGTTTCACAAATGCTTCATAAATGCCTGTCTTCACAGAGCAGGGAATTGTCTGTATTATCTCGGTGCATTCAATATTGAGATTGATGACAACTAGGGTCATTGGTTAAACTGTCTAATCCTGACAAGCTGAGGCAAAGGGAAGAGGCAGGAGAGCAGCAGGATGGCTGCTGAAAATACCTGTGAGAGAGATCAGTCCTGAGAGCAGGCAGGGGTAGCAAGGAAGCCGTCAGGTCCTTGCTGGGACTCTCACAACAAATCCCACCCTCCGGAGATGCTGCCGTGAAAGCAGAGCCTGCATCTGTCACTACAGCTATTATAAAAATCTAATGCAGGGGAGCACTGTTCAGGAGATGGGAGCCAAATTGCCATTTATGCAAAAGGCTCAGCTATAATGAAGGGCTATTAAACCAGGAATAATTCTCTTAAACCCACCCCACCACCCCTTTCACCTAGTCCATGTTGCCAAAGGGGACCTGAAAGTGAGCATCTAGCCCATCAAATGTCATAGTTTTCTCTTTTCTCTGAGTGAAAGGAAAATGATGGAGATCTGTTGGCTGGCAGACACCATAACCTTAATGTGCACCAGTTCTGGGCACTTGCCTGACAGGTACAAAGGCAGTGCTGGAAGAGCTACAGATGGTCCTGCTGGAGAAGGTGCCTGTTACCTCCATCCCCGTGCTCATGAACATTCTATGTGCTATTCCACCACCCCACACCACTTAAAAGAGGAAAAGGGGGTGATCTGCACCACAGCATAACAAGTATCAGACTGCTTCTAAAAGAAAGATTTGTTTACTGTAGGCAACAGTGAGGTGCCTGTTACTTCCCTATTTGTAAACCAAGCGTGGCTTTGACTGAACTAGCTCCTTGAGGGCAACAAACTTAAGGCCTGAAGTGAAGTGACAAGAGAGAAGGTTATTGAACACAGCAAACTGGATAAAAGATTTCTGTGAAAAGGGAAGAGAAAAAAAAACAAAAACAAAAACAAAACAAAACCAAAAATCCAACCATGATGGGAATTTCTTTCTTAGAACTATTTCTTTTCCAGAAGCATCAGTACAAAGCAAAGAAACATCAGAAACTGATATCCTGACCAAGAAAAGATGTGTATGTGTTAAATGCATGCTGATAGGATGTTAGCAGCTGGAGAAGCAGCAAGCGAGAGCAGTGAATAAAAACCCAAGGGTGGCATGTCATCCAAAATCCTTTGCTACATCCAGCCCCCTGGATAGTAGGTGGTTAGTCCCCCTTCCCACCAGCACTTTTTCTTGCTTGAGGGCAAAAATTCTCTTCCTGCAAAGCTCTGGGATTTAGAAAGAGGTGACCCTGGTTTAGGGGAGCCCAGAGAATGGCTGTAAGCCTGGCTCACATTTTCTGAACTGAGCTGTGGTCAGTGGATCAATGACCAGTGGAAAGATGTCACCATCCGGTTACAGAGAGCGAGCCCGTGGCTAGCCTGTGCTGTCTGGCAGGAGAAGCAAGAGTGTCTTGGCACAGGTGAAGCCTCATTGTATCTTGATTTACTCTATCAGTATGGGTGCCTGCCTGACTGAAATGCAAGGCAAATTATCAAAGGGTTTTTACCCCAAACCAGCAACACCAGTTTCTTTCCCTTTTCTTAGTCAGAAGAGGGGTGTTGTCACCAAAAAATTGGCATGCTAAAAGACAGTGGAGCTTCCCTGTCTTGTGATCTGGGAAAGCCTCCCCAGATCTGTGCCACTGAGGTGGTCTCCAAGAAGCAAGGTGCATCAGCTTGTCCTCTAGCACCCTGTGCCAGCTCCTCCCATGCCTGGGGGCACCAGTGAAAGTCCCTCAACCCTACCAGCAGGGATGGACTGTACAGTTCCCAACAACACAGTATTTTGTAGCTCCAGTTTGGGTTAGACACATGGCATTCCTACCCTTTTCAAGCCCACATCAGAGCTGTTCAGCTGAGACTGACACCCACTCATTGCCCACAGCTCTGCTGTCAGGGGAGGGCCAAGGCCGCTCACAAAGCCCGTGCCCAGCTCTGGTTCCTGCACCCTGTACACTGATCACTCTGCCTGCAAAGTGGATTGTGGTGCTAATTTTTTTTTTTTTAATTTTTTTTTTCTTTCCCCCAGATGTGTATTGCAATAGCAACCCCTGATTAAATTATTTTAGAAGATGGGAGAGTTCATTTAATTGTTCCCTTAGATGTGGTCAGCTTGCCTACTTCACATTCTTGCTTAGGCTCAGAATATACTTGCAGAATGAAAGTGCAGAGTCACCATGCTCTCCTTTTGGTCCTCAGTTAATGGGGTCCCTACAGGAAAATTGAGCCAGTACAGGTTGGAGCTCTCAGCTATGCATGTCACATGAACAAGAATTTCCCATAAATATACGTTTTGGCTAGGAATGCAGTTTGCATGTGCATACTCTTAGGGGTACAGGTATTTCACTGTAATTTTGCTCTCAAGAGTGCAACTTTGCACTGCCTGCAGCACTTATTCACAGGACTTGCCTTGCACTACATGAGAAGGGGCAGTAGGAGGAAAACACATCTATTCAAGGCAGACAAATTTCAGATTAAAATGCGGAGGCTGGCGGAGACCTTCTGATCTCCTTCAGCTGACTTTGGGCTCATTAACTTGGCAATTTGAGAACCACCTGGGATCTGCCGCATGCCTTTGCTTGACAGAGTCAGGAGTCAGCAGAGCCCTCATGCTTCAGGCCGTGAGGAAATACAAAAAAGGGCAGAGAAACAGATTTTATAGCTCTTTCTTCCAGAACACTCATGAAAGTTAATGACCGTTTCATTCACAACTTCTTTCCGTTACTGGTAAGGGAACCATAAAACCACAACTCAGTTCTCTTGGTATATCAGTGCCTGAGCTGTCTGAATGTTTTCCATGGTTCTTGCAAGGCAATGCCACAAGCAGATAATTTAGGCAAACTGGTGTGCCATTTCCATAATTAAAATCTCATCTTACCTGCAAGTACTGAGTCCTTTATGGCTCCAGTAGAGCAGAACCACAGAGTCTGAAGCAAAATCCCGTCTCTGTCAAAAACACCGTCTAAGCCCCCACCTTAGTGCCTGGCTGTGATCTAGCTGAAAGGAACCATCAATGTCATAGCAGGTAAGAGACAACTATGGGCTGGAAGGTACACAAAAATATCTCTACTCTAGAGAAATATATTTAGAGGATTAAGACATAAACATACCCTTCTCTTCCCTCCTTACTAATTTACAGGCAAGAATTTGCCATGCAGGGAGTCTACTCTAAACCCTGCATCACTGCTGTGATGAGTTATTTGCCAGCTTCTTGTCTTCATAACACCTCTAAGTCTTATTTCTCGCTTTGCAACCTCATAAATCAATAAAATTGAAGAGGTTTCCAATCTGGGGATTTTAGTGTAGTATTGTTTACCTGTCTAAATATAGACACCTGAGTTTGAATGTGACAGACCTGTACCCTGTATTATACACGTCCTGTGAGGAAAGGGGGTATATGTTTCCCATGTCTCCTAGGAGGTGATTTTTCTCCTGGTCATCATAACTTGCCCAGTCTGGGTGGGTTATTGTTAAGCAGACAATAGATTATTGTCTACCTAATGGCTCACCTATCCAAGCGGCAGGCACCTCACTGCAAAGATCTAACACCATCACCAGAGATTTTCCTGAAGAGGATGATGGGCACACCTGCCATAACCAGGGATCTCCTCTCCTCCCTTGGGTCGCATCCTGCCCCCAGGATCCTTCATGATGCCAGCAAGTCTGAGTCAGGTAAAAGCACAGAGCTTAAAAATGCTGCAGTCAGCTGTTTCCTACACTGCTTATTAGTTGGGTGTTTAGTTTGGAACTAGCTCATCACTCCTCACGTGGGAAACTCCCATTGACTTCACTAGGAACTCTGCCTGAGCAAGGACTTCTGAGCAGGGCTTCTTGATAGAGGATGGCAGCATGGGACTTAGAACAGAAATACTTGGCTCCTACCAGGGCAGAGATTTTCAGACTGTGATTCCTTGGATGTTATCTAATATGAGGTCTCAAGGGACTTTACAAAGGTGGAAGTATTATTATTCCTGTATTAGAAAAACTGGTTACAAAAATAAAAGGGTAAGGCTAAACGAGGTGCTCTTTTAGGAATTCTTGGTAGCAAATCAGTGTCTTCATGTGACACAAACTAGGCAAATGTAGAGCTATATTTTCCTACAAAAGCTGCCACACTTCTGGGAAGATTTTTAAGGAACACATAGTAACAGTCCCCCTTCCACCGCCTTTTCTCAGCTGCAAGTTGCCATCACTATTCATGATCTCCACTGTTTTAGAGCATTCACTCTTCTGGGGATTTCTCCTGGTTTTTCTCAGGGTATGACAAGAAGGGCGTCTTGGCCCGTGTGTTATGGACATAGCTAGTCCTTCTACCTGTGCATCTGCAGTGGCAAAGCCAGAAGCCAGAGCCAGTTTACATTACCTCTGTCTGAGGAAATCTGGATGGGCTCATGTAGTTCTGGACTGGGGCAGAAGGAGGGGGAAACTCTTCTCAAAATTTATTACTGTGGGTTTTATTATCATTCTGGTCTTGTTATGGCTGCAGTAAGTGCTGTATCTGATGAAGGCAGTTGCACCGAGCCCTCTGTCGCTGGGACAGCCTTCAGTTGGCCTTCCGCATGGGAATAGGCACAGGCGTGTTCAAAACAAGCCCTGGCATAAACACCTTAAAAATTGATCCTGTAGCTGGCAGTTTCCTGCCAAACACACTTCAATCACCAGAAAGCCCACCAAATGGTAAGAGCATCTTCTTCCTGGGAATGAGGCGACTTGGCTGGGAAGCGTGCAGAACTCTCTTGTCAGGTCACATCACTAGATGGACAGTATGGAGGGAGGGCATAATTTCTTCTTGTATAAAACCACTAGAGAAAAAAAAATAGTTTTCTGTTAGGAAATACGCCTTCAAAACCTCTCACAGAAGAAATTCTGAGTAAGGCATTTGCTGACTTACTGCCTGGACGCTACATCTGAGGCAGATCACTTGCTAACATACTACGTAGGCTATGACACTGTGTGACTTGCCTTACTATGTACAAATCAAGGATGCACAGCCACCATTAAATACATATATTTCTGCTTAGCCTTTCTTCTCCATTCTGTGTCTTTGGATGAATTCTGGGGAATACTCTTTTCCCAGCGAGCTTTTAAGAAGATGACGTTTGCGTCAGACAGAAGTACTACACTTGAGCTCTGGATGAGTACAGACAGCCAGAGAACACAGCTCTGTCAGGTTTGTTTGGCTTTCTGCTCATACCTAGAATAAATGATGCCATTTGCTGTAGACTTCCTGCCACTGATAATGCTTTTCAAACATAGGTGTCTAAAGCTTCACGGGTTTCACCCGGCTGGCAAGGTAAACTTCTGCTTTTCCAAACACTTCAGAGGCACTTAGGAGTTCCACTTCACCTGCTTTCATTACTTGGCTGTGAGACTGTTGTAGGCTGTCTTCTCACTTGTATTTCAACCAGGAAATACCACATGGGCTTCAGTCTGGATGTAGATCTTGACTGCTTGGAAGAAGTCCCTTGAACTGAGAGTGAATGAAAAGGGAGGAAATGCTGTTCAAGCCCAAACCAGCAAGCAACAAAACTTAAATAAATTAAAATAAACAAAACCTCCCCAAATTCTGAGGCAAAAGAATTGTTTGAATCAGTCATGAGAGGGGGGAAAAAAAGGGGAGTAATGAATGATGAACAGTTCACTCAGTACATACTTGTCCACAGCCTTTTCTCAGGCCCTTGAAACAAGAGGAGTCTCTTACTCAGGGCCTTGAGGTGCCGCTCAGACAATCCTAGCACTGCTTTTTACAGGGACAGCCCCTAACCCCCAGCACATGTTGTATTTTGATTTGTGTCACAAGCATGGTGCTTTGTGCCACATATTTTGGACAAATGACACGTGTGCAAGCTGTGGAGAGGGGCAGTGTGCTGGGGGAGGGAGGACTAGGCTGCGAGCGTAGGCCGAGGTGTGAAGCAGCATGAGGGACGAGGTGATGAAAGCCGGGTGGGAGAGGATCAGCAGCTGAGGAGTAGCCTTTACAGAACAAGCCAGGGGTAGGGAACATGTTGACAGCCTGGAAGCGTCACCACAAATGCTTTGCAAGGGGAGGAAGACAACTTCATGGTGTGTTTCGCCACACCAGTTGCTTCAGAAATTAGTACTGGCAGGAACAGAAGCTCAGCGAGTGGAGGGAGCGACACCGATGCCATGATTGAAGGCTGCCAGACACCTTGCACTAAATGCATGCTTTATCCAGAGGCAGCAGAAGGGTCACGGATTTGGTTAGCACTTCGGATTTGGGGGCTGTAGGCAAAATGTGAGGCCCCGTGTCTAAGTACTCAGTATATATCTGGTGCAGAAACCTAAAAACACTCAAAAGGCTTATTTTGGCTCCTTTGTTCTTGCAGGTCGGAATAAAACCTGAAAATTCATCTGAGCCTTTAAGTTACCTGGTGACTCTGATCAGCAATTGAGATGTCAATGTGATGTGCTCCACACAAAGGCAACACAAAGGTGAGCCCTGCCCAGGAGAACTGAAATGCAAGTATGATGGGCAAGATAAAAGGCTGATATAATGCAGACAGGAGGAAGGCACAAGGTAAGAATAACACCAGTATGACAAGATCATGACAGCAGTTTCAACACACTAAGACTAGTTCTTTTAACAGGCAATCAATGGCTCAGGTGAACTTTGGGAAGCAGTTTGGAGGACAATGAGGGTGCTGGGAGGTCCTCTTGCAAAGCTTAGGGCTGAATGACACTCTGAGAGTGGTCCTTTGAAACGCTGACAAGCAGGACCATCCAAACTATTGCTGGTTGATGAGAGGGTTGTCTTGAGACCTTGCAGTGCTGGATATATGGGAAGGGGATAGAAACTCTTGAGCCAGCATTAATAGGCTCTGCTCCTGGCTCAAAATGACTCACTGTGATCCTGTACAATTAATTTAACCTCTAATTTTCCCTTTGATAGAGTTGGTTTTGTACAGCCTGCCTCCTCATAAAACTCCTTGGGGTGCTGGTAAATTTGACCTGCCTCAGTACAGTGTCTCAGCAGCACTGGGTGGGGCCCAGCAAGTAGGGAGTGGGAATACCAGAGGAGCCTGACCGTTATACAGTGTCCCAGGGAAAGGTCATGGATCAAGCTAGATGGAGAGCGACACAGGATTTGAATGAATTTAGAACCAAATGGGTGGTAGTTTAAAGGGGTGCAAATTGCCAAGGGAGGTTGATGTGAGTGAATTCAGGAGCAACAGGTAAAAGACTGTAGCCTGTGCACAGCACAGAAACCACTGCCTGGCAGAGTGGCCGCTGCCTCTCCTCTCCTCTGCCTCTGCTCTTGCTTCTCTTCTCTGCTGCAATGTTTTCTTCCTTGTGTCCTTCACCTTCCAGGTGCATTCCCATGCCTTGCTGCCCGCTTACCAGTGTGGCAGTGCAGCACTGCCCGTGTCGAGGTGAAGGTGATACTGGAGACACCGGTATGGTCCGTGTGACCTGCACACAGCATTGAGGCATCTGACAGCCACAGCCTGTCAGGGAGACTTTGTTTTGCTGTGGGTTTTAGGGTTTCTCCAGAAGATGTTAGTGAAGTCCCTAAGCCTGCCTTCTGACAGGTGTAACCAGAACCTTGCTGCTGGCACCCGCAGCTCAGCAGCCACCCACGGCCTCGACACATGGCCCAGGCCAGGTTCTGCTGGAAGGACCTGGCTCCCTCCCTCTGTGCTTGCACCATGCCTGTTTCTGCTGGGCTCTCGCTTGAGCCTCGCAGGCAGCCGGTGACCTGGAGCACAGAGGCGGCAACATATTAAACTGCTGGAATAGAGCTACAGAAGTTAGGAGTGAACTTTGCACTGGTCCATCGCTATCAGATTTCAGCACCCTTGTGACACAAAGCCACAGAGGATTGTTATGGGGGAAGAAGTTGGTTGTGGACATTTGGACACAGTGGGGTCTGTGCTGCTCACTAGGTGTTTTACCTGCAGCAGTGAAACCACTGGAAGAAGCACAAATAGAACAACCGTGAGACTTGCTGGGATAATCTGGAATTGGCTAGGGGACGACTCTGTGTTTCACACGGGGAGGGGAAGGGTGAGATCTCACGAAACTGGAGGGTGCCAGGAAGCCCATACCACCAGCGGGCTCGTTTCGTCCCTGGGGATGGCGTTCCCGTCCCCGTGCTCCGACAAGGAGGCGGGCCGGGGGTGCGGTGAGCGGAGGGCTCCGCGCCCGGGAGGCGGCGACTCGCTGCCCGCTGCG
>NW_008610759.1:0-290 GCF_000691845.1 Merops nubicus | reverse complement strand
AGGGGGGGAAAGATGGGGGAAAAAAAATATCGGGGAAAAAAAAAAGAAAAAGAAAAAAGGCCGGCCAGGGTATGGGAGATCGACCGAAGGGCTTGAATATTTCATATTCCTGGAAGCTGTCAAGGCCAAAAACAACAACACGCCTCCCGCCTCCCTCGGAGTGTTTGCAGAGGGCAGGAGCGTGTGTGCGTGCGAGGGGGCCGGGAGGCTGCGGGGGGAAGAGGCTCATAAATTTTCACTTGTAATCAATCAATAATTAACTAATAGCGGAGCGTGGGCCGAGCGGCCCG
>NW_008610758.1:0-253 GCF_000691845.1 Merops nubicus | reverse complement strand
TAGGTTGGATGGAGCTCTGAGCAACCTGCTCTGGTTGATGTCTCTGTTGGAGATAGCACTTTAGTCCTGGGCTTGGGGATGGCTGGTGGGTGACAACTTCTCCCTGCACGTGCAGTGTTGTGTTGCCCCACTGTGTATGGTCTCACCATGGATCCCATCCTTGGCTACTCTCACACAGCTTCACCACCACAATCCAGCCTAAGAGGTGACTCTGAAATACCTGGAGAACATCAAAGTTTTGGTGTTGAAGTCC
>NW_008610757.1:12694-17710 GCF_000691845.1 Merops nubicus | reverse complement strand
CTGGCTCGGGGCCTGGAGGGAAACACAGGAAAACGGTCATCAGGCAATGAACGACAGGAAACAGCAGAGTGCTGCCCGCTGCAGAGGGAAGGTGACCGCTCCTGCATGCAGCCCCTGCGGCAGAGACACCTTCTTCATCTCCTGCAGGGAGACATCCCTGGGGCAGATCCTGCTCCTCTGGCCCCCGGGAGCCTGCTCCCTCCTCTGCCTTTCCAAGGACACGCACCACTCACCCAATGGTCAGTGTGTTCCTCCCAGCAGAGAGAGAAGAGGTCCCCTTCCTTTCCAGCCAGGGGGAGCGGGATTGTCGTAAACTCAGGCAGTAAAAGGCTTTTCCTCCTTCCCACAAGCAGCAGGGGGAAAAAACCTCAAACAAACAAACGGGAAGTGAATGGTGTTGCTTTTCCATTCTTGCATGAAGCTGATCATAGGTAGGTCAATACATAGGCACCCCAGCACATCCTTGCCTTGTCATGTATAGTATGACACAGGAGATTTGTCCAACGTCTCATTATGGGGCTCTGTGAGGAGAGCAACCCCAGGACCACATCTGCCAGGGAAAAGAGCAGCCCAACATAGAATCATAGAAAGGCTTGGGTTGGAAAGGACCTTAAAGATCATTTAGTTCCAGCCTCCCTGCCATGGGCACGGACACGTTTCACTAGATCAGGTTGCTCAAAGCCTCATTGAACCTGGCTTTGAATGTTTCCAAGAATAGGGCATCCACAACTTCTCTGGGCATCCTCTTCCCGTGTCTCACCACCCTCACAGTAAATCTGCTCTCAGTGCTCACACAGCACCCAGAGCTGGTCTGGCTGTAGACAGTATAGTCCTGAGTTTCATCTTACAAGTGTACCACGCTTTTGTTTATTTTATTATTTCTGTTACAATATGCCAGGAGAAATGAATTCCTGAAAGAAAATTAAGTTCATGCTTACTGGAAATAGGTGCCTTTGAAAATCAAGTTCCTTTAACCTCCCTGCTCAGATGTCCAAGATGGTCAGATATGACCACATGTGGTTAGAGAAATTAGTGTTCCTGTACCACCAGATAACAATGCTGGCCAACCTTATCTTTTATCTTCTGCAATGAGCTCAGGAAGCTGAGACATTCACTAAGTCATATCACAAAAGATGAGTTCACACTCTGATCCCAGGTAACATCTGGCTGTTGTAGCTATTAGGGCTTATTCTACCGAAGAGGCACAGCACTCTGTTCCCTGTCTTCTCAGAAATCCCTTGCTTTTTTCTTGTTCTCTGTGTTGCTTGTGCCGTTTCTCAAATGCTTAATGCCTACAGTGGTCTGGATGCCACTTCCTTATAACATATCAACCAGGAAAAATTAGGATAGATTTGGATGTTTTTCTTACCTTAACAATGACATTTTGGGGCCAACCTCAGCAGTTTCTCTGTGGAAGATACAGCCCTCTTGACCTGGTTTGCAGCTTACAAACAGTGCAACCTGTTGTCCCTCAGGAACTGCAGTGAAATGCGTTTAATTTATTTGGGTTTTGCTGGTTTTCCTCAATTGTATCCATTGGACAAACTGAAAGCACTGTTAAGGCTACAGCTTCCATGCTGCAACTGCTGTTTACCTTCTATTAGGTGGTTGTGAAGAATGAGAGCATTTGAAGGTCTCTGGAGGCCTGGGTGGCATGTGCATGGCACAAGGATGCAAAAAGCCCCTCAAAATCCCCGTTTTACTCCTGGTATTCTGTGTCTGGAGAAACAGCATGTCCAGTAAGGAATCAGCTTGCAACTGCAACCTGGCACAAGCTGCACAGAGATACTCCAGACAGACTTAACATTCACCTTGACAAAGTAATCAGCTTGTCAAGCAAGGGAAGTCATCCTGGCCAGCGTGGTGATGGAAGGTAACTAATACTCTCCATCTGCAGCATCAGGCAATTAAGGATTTAAAGTATTACAAGAGAGGAGAATCCAAATGTTAGAGATGAAAACATATATACAGAAGTGGAGGCATTAGCAACATGTAAGGGCCAGAAAAATGGAAAAGAAATGCCAGAAATATTTCATATTGGTCCCAAATGAGTAGCAGTCTCAAATGAAGTGGTTAAGACTTGTTGCATATGGTGGAAATCCAGGCAAAGCCAAGCAAATGGTCTTGGGCTAGTAGCACAGAAGAAATTATCTCCCTGGAGCAAAAAAAGATATCTGTTTACTTTGGTTATGAAAATGTCCTTGTCAGATGCTAGCAGTGCTGAGCTCTCTGGGCAGGTTACTTACCACATCCCAGATCCAGAGGAGACCAGCACACCACTGCCCCAACACAGGACGTGTCTACCCATCCCATGCAGTCATCCCCAATCTTCCCAGGAGGGCTGAGCTCCCCGAGCAGCCTCAGAAGGCAAAGTCCTCCCTACGCCTGGAAAACCCTGCTACAGAAAAATGTGGCTGTTAGTAGCAGTGACACTGGAAGAGATCCCTGTGTTCCCCTGAAGCCACCTGCAGAGAATCCCTCTGTGGGGACAGGGTTACATAGGAAGTGCCTTTAATGGCAAAACCAGCTAAAATAATTCCTTCCTGCTTTTTTTTTTTCCTGCTGACCTTGCTGCCTGCTGACCCCAGAGCATGGCTCCTGCTGGTGCAGCCCTTCCTGGCACCAGGATGGGGTGCTGAGGACCGAGGTCCAGAACTCACTAGTCTTCAAGTAAACTCATCAAAAACTTGCTACTGCTTAGGAAAAAAAAAAAACAAAACAAACCCAAAACCAAACCACCAAACAAAGAGAAAGCCTAACTTGGGGAGTTCCCTGCTCGCCACACTGATGGAGAGGTGATGCACTGCAGCTCAGAGGTAGGAGGGAGCAGCTGGAGCTGGGATGGGCACTGCTGCCAAAGGTTAGCCTCAAACTATGGCCTGCGTTTCCACATTTCCACAGGGAGGGAGAGAAGAGTGACAGTGTCTCAGACAACAGCTGGAGCGAGGTGGAAGAGCTGAACCCATATATGCAACCACTGATGGACAGCACTGGTGTCTTCAGGAAGGCCTGAGGACCCACACCTGATCTGCTTGTTGTCAGAGACCAACAAAAGCAGTGATTCATCAGATCAGTCATGGAAATGTGAAGTTCTCTCTTGTTAAAGTTGACAATTAACTCATATATTTGCCTGTGAAAACAGATCCTGGAGCCTTTCCTTCAGGAGGCTCGGGTACACAGCAGTGGGAGCCCATTGCTCTCTTCTGTAGGGCCAGGGTGATGCTATGCTAGCTGACCAAGAAAATGAAGTTTTTCCCCTGGTCCTAAGTGAGCACCAAACAGACCAGAGGATTCAAGAACACTGGAAATGACCACAGCTATCTGAACATGGCATTTGAGCGTGCCCCTGACACAGCAGAGCCTCCTACCGCTGCGGGCCTGAACAGATTGCTTTAGCTGTTTGGGTTGCTGTCCTGGATGCAACTTTAGCCAGTTGTGAGATACAGCCTCTAATTAGGTCCCTGGAGTGGCAAGATTGCTTCCTTTACAATCACTCAGTAGGAACTGGTACTTCATCCTTGGTACTCACATTTTTATTTCTTTCACCCTCATTTTCTGCCCAGTGCCTGGAGTCCCCCAGTCCACTGCAGGGTGAGAGCTGCAGGAGCCTTTGGCATTCACTCCAAGTGCCCTTCTTTCCAGCTGCTTCACATTTCCTCTGGACAAGCTCTCCCAGCAATATTTACTGCAGCTAATGAATTAACTCACAGCTGGACCACTTGCTAGTCTTTGCAGTCCAGCGTTGGTTTAAATCTTGATTGGCTGGTTTGATTTTTAAATCAGATAGAACTGCTAAGTCCAAGCTGTCCTACCACACACCACAATTTGGAGGTGGTTCCCCATTATGCAGAGGAGCAGCCATGGGCAGTACACAGGCATTAGGCAATTGGGGGGACTCCACCTCTCCAGCAGGTACCCAAACAGTGTATTATCTAGAGGAAGAGGTTCAGTTCACAGGGAAAGTTATTTGGAAAGATAGAAAAGAAAGAGTCTTACTAATTTAAGCATATGTGGAAAATGATGCAATGCAACACGCACCAGATTTCACAAGCATCTTGCTCAAGTGATATTACACAAATGCACCTTTCTCCACATTTTTGCAGATCCTCTTTTCTGCCTCTAGCTTCTGGGCACATCCTTAGCAATGAACAGAAGTCCTGAGTTTCAAATTAGGATCTTTATTTCAGTTCCTGGATGAAATTAGTCTGATTTGTATAGATTCTGCCTTCTCAAGTCCCAAGATACCTACAAGGTCTGCAGGTGTTCAACTGTTGCAGGTCAGGTCATTTTTATTTTGGCAGCTAACTGTGGATTTAGGCATCTGGTTTTTCAGTGATTTCACTTTCAATTCTAAAATTTTGGCCTGAAGCTAAGCAGAAAACTAGAATTTGTAGCCCAGAGCCTGGGAACACACTAGTCATGGAGTTGCCTAAGCTGAGGCTGAAATGCCAGCTCACATGGAGGCTCTTCACTTGTTGGGAGACTTAAAACAAAACAGGAAGTTATTAATATCAGAGCCTGAACTGACTTGAGAGTCAAACAATATCAAACAGAAGGTGTCTCCCCTTTTTCCTGTTTATCTCTTGCTATTTTAGAAGTCAAAGTGTTTCTCTATTTGGTGCTACAAGGCAGTGAAATCGAACTGGCAGACGGTACATCATGACAGTAAAGATATGACATCTCTCCACAAGGCTTTAAAGCTTTTTCTGTACTTTTAAACAAATAGGCAACCTGTTTTGTAATGATGGGGTGGGACGTGACAAAATAATGCAGTGCAATGACATGCAGGAGTTCAGACATAGTGAACAATAAACGAAACTAGAGGGGCGGGTAATAGGCTGGCTTGGTATAATTATCTTGGGAAAACACTGGAACTAAAGAACCTTCTCCTGAGAAAGTGTCATTTGATTTTTAATTAACGCAGGTCGTTAGGATTACAGTTCAGTGTTGTATCTGCACCAGGGTTTATCAAAGCAGGATCAAATTACTGGCAGGGTCCTGGGAGGAAGGTTTAGG
>NW_008610757.1:0-12583 GCF_000691845.1 Merops nubicus | reverse complement strand
CCTCACAGTCCAGCCTCTCTACTTAGCCACACAGTATTTTCTTTCAAACTAAGATAATTTGAAAACTTGCCTTTTCACAAAGGGAACTAGACACAGTCCCTCTCTGAAAGGCGAGACTGGGCCGGAAGCCCTGTGCCGAGAGCCGCCGGGGAGGGCAGAAGCAGCGACCAGCCTGCCAGGGTGCGGGCTCCGCGGCCGCTGGGGCTCTCTGCTGCTCCGGCAGCGGCTGTGGAGGTGGCGGGGCCAGGGACCTGCCTTCCCGGCCCCGAAATGCTCAGAGCCTTTCACAGAAGAACCATGGCTTTTTTTTTTTCCCCAGGAAAACTGGCACCGGATAGGAAATCAAAGGCAAAACCCAAGATTATTTATTTGTTAGGATTTAAAATTGGGTGGGTGTTACTTCCTAGTATAACTTGGCTTTTCTTTAAAAAAAAAAACACAAAATGTTTAACGCTGGCAGTAGATATATCAGCTCCCTTGGAAAGGTTTCCTTTCTCTTTGGGAAGCAAGAGATACAAGGACTCCTTCGCTCTTTTGGAGTTATTTGGAGGTTTGAGCCTCTTTCTTTTTTCCCATCCTGCCTTGCTGAGCCACTCACAGCCATGTGAAATAAATTCCTAGAAGCAGATCACTCCCACAGAGCCCCATGCCTCTCAATTCACACCACAAGAACACCGCTTGTACCTGCAGAAGACAAAAAAAAACCCAAGAGGTGGGTCTTCTTTTCTGTCCTCGACAGGGCTTCAGCTGCAAACGCAAGGCAAGAGTCACACTCTACTTTCCACTGGGGTGGCAGATGTCAAACAAAACCATCACAGATTTCATTGCTACCTTAAGGGAATCTACTGTAAATTACCTGCAGGGTCCACCACCTCTGAACAGATTGTTACCTACAGCGTTGATGTAAGCAGCATAATCATCAGGGGAAGGCACAGCAGTCAGCTGTCCCCCCAGATGGCATCTTTTCTCCATTCAGATCACTTCTGGAGATGTTTGGTAAAGAGGGGCATAGGCAAGCAGCTGCCAGGCTCCTAGCCAGGGGCTTTTGTGATCATTGCTACAGTCCTTACTAGACTCTTTTCATCGTCCCAAGCTTCATGCCTACAAGTGAAGAAAAAACCTGTTCTCTCTTAACAAGAGGGCACGGAGCAGAGGATGACCAAACAGCTGGCCCAGCAGCTGGCAGACGCAGTTTCATGTTACAGCTGAGTCAGTCTAACAGCTTCTTGCTGGAGACAAGGACGGGCTCCTCTCTGGCTCTGATCCCACGCTCCCACTCCTGCCTTTGCCACTTTGCTGACTCCCAGCCTAAGGACATTATTTCAGGGATTGAAATCAAAGAAAACAAAATGTTGTAAATCGTGTCAGTCTTCTGAGTCCCATGCTAATATCTTAGCTGCTAGACCTCCATTCTTGAAATTAGGGAAAAGAAAAAAAGGTAAGTAGAAGGCTGGGGCAGCACCTTCAAAGGCTTGAATCCACAACGCCACCATACTCCTTCCTCCACCTCGTCCTTCTCTTTCCAGCTACCCCTCCAGCAAGCTCCACACCATAGCACTTCTCAGAGGCCTAGCCTGCTGAGGAGCCTAGCTGCTCCCCAGCTCCTCGCCCAGCAGACATCAGCCTCTCCCACACATGGTGAGCACAGCACAAATAGAAGGAAAAACATCTCACCTCAGGCTCCCCTGGGCACCGAGCGGGATGTGGGAACTGGGGAGCACCCCCCTTGCAATGCACCCTGCAGCCAGCCCTAGTCAGACACTCTGGGCTGCAAAGGGTCTGTGAAAGCTGGGATTTACCCACCCACACAGTCCTAGCAGGCAGACCAGTGATGAGGGGCTCCCACCTCAGCTCATGGATGAGAAGGAGGAAGAAGAGAGGAAGACCAGTTTCAGATTAAGTGAAATTAGTCAAGACAAAAGAGCAGTTACTAGGAAAACAAAAACTAATGCTAAAAAATAGATACAAATAGTTTTCCTATTTTAAACAAGAAATGCAAGAGACAGGTGAAATGAGGCAAAGTGAAGGGAAAACATTCTGCAAGGTGTCTGAGAGATTTGCAGCAGAACATCAGTTCCCTGTGTAGCTCAGGTCAAACATTACTTTGCATTTGAAAGTCAGCTACACCAAGGGCTCTGAAGGATTCTCTTTGCTGTCCAAGGCATACAGTCAAAAGGTAATGCAGAGTGAATTTCTTCAGGGCCTGATAGGGCTCTCTCTCATACTGTACCTGAATGCCTCAGAGGCTTTGAAGTACTAATCTCATATGCCTTGAGGGTATGGAAGTGCTGCTTTTCCTCAGAGAATGCGGGGCAAAGGCAGAGGGGATGGGAGCAGCTTACCCAAGGGAGTCACTGGCAAGGCAGAAACCTGGATGTGGATCATCTAAGTCCCAAGCTAGCACCTGAACTTCCAGACACACCCTTTTCTCCCCCAAAACGTGAGAAAAGAAGAAACAAAACCAAAGCCATACCATAGTGGTTTAAGTCGTTTGAGAGTCCTGGCTGCAACCTCCCACACAGCGATCACCGCACAATCCTGGCTGGTTTCACCACTACCACCTTACCTTTCCCCTCTCAGCTGTTCTGTTGCATCTTGACATAAACTGGGAGCTGCCTGAGCCAGAGGCTGTTTAACCTTCCCCATTACTTTGCATGTGGCGTGCAGTATCATGGGTATCTTACAGTTTTTGACTCTGAATTGAGTTCTTGACTCAGAGTTGAATTATTTAATGCCACTTGTGCCTGCTTTGTGAAGCCTTTCCACCCCTGTGAGAAGCTAAGAAAAGCAATACATGTGAGCAAGAGCCATTGGCACACAGCACTCAGGTTTTACCATCTCTGCTCGTTCAGGTTTTTGATATTAGAGAGATTATTTCAGTTGCAGGCAATAGCTCTTAAGGGTAACAAGAATCAGGCTGAGTCAAAACAAGCCTAAAAGACCTGCACGCAACACAGACTGCCTTATAGGAATGAGGTCCTGCAAATGAATTGTTTATGAAACCTGGTACCCAAACGGCTGCTGTGAAGGTTTTATGCAACAGGACTGTATGTGGTCCTGCTGCACTACTGGCTATTCCTCTATATCTCCTCTCTCCCTACCCTTCAAGGCTTTGCTCTGAATACAGTGATATGTACTGTCCCTGAGGAGTCTTGGGAGAGAATCTAGAGGGTAAAGATTCGCTTCAAAGGGAATCTTCAAACATCTGTTTGTGCTTATGGCACAAATATTTAGCACACTACAGCACATAGCTGCCTGTAGCTTTAAGGCAAACGCAAATGCTAACAGGTATTAAACACTCATAAACACCAACCAGATAGCCTGGAGAAACTTATCGGTGAGGTGGGGTAATGGGTGGGAAAATTCTCGTTGTACATTTAGGGCCCAGGCTTTTTCCCACCGTTTTCCCCATCGGGAGCAGGCAGGGAGGGGGAGGCTCTGGGGTGTTCACAGCCCAGGGCAGGGCCAGCCCCGGCCCCGCCTGCTGTGGCCCAGGCGGCCAGGGCAGCCCCCGGGGCAGGAAGGAGACAACTGCTAGTGGCAGCTCCCTTCTGACAGCAGTGCCACCTGCCACAGCAGGTTACTCCTCCAGCAGGATGGGAACCTCCTGGCAGCACAGGCCTTGCTAGGTGGTGATGCAGGAGCATCACGGGCAACCTCCGGCCTCAGCGCATCGTTTGGTTGGAAAACAGACGAGCAGATGGAGACATTATCATCTGCTGTTACTTGATGCCACTCTACCACCAAGGCTAGAGTGGAGCTGAGACACTAGAAGGACGCTTGTACCTTTGTCTGACAGAGGCACCACGACTAAGCTGACCAAAGCTGGTGGTCTTTTAGTCCCCCACACTCCTTCTGGTGCAAAGAGGGGGCAGAAGCATGGGGCAGAAGCGCTAAGGACACATGGCATGGCACCAGTGCTGGTCCTGATGAGCATAAACCGTTACGGGCAACATCTCAGCATTTCTAGTTCACAGTTCTGTCTGGGCTAATGCCACCTCCTTGGAGATTTGAACTCAAATGCCATTTGGAAACACGTTGTCTTCTGCCAGCTTTGCTGCAGGAACAGTAATCTTTGCCAGCAGAGCTTTAATAAACAGCTGGGTGGGTCACCTCTTCAGGGACCTCACCATCGCTCCTTTGAGCTCATTTGTCAGAGCTCTAAATCACAACACAAACACTAAAAATCAGCCCCAAATGGATATGCCCAAACCACAAAACCTGCAAATTCTCTGAAAATGTCCAGTCTAGCCCAATAAACAGTGCCTTCCCCAGGAGAACTGGTTCTGGTTTTCAAAGCAAAACACTGCCATCAAGAAAAACACTTTTACATTGGTATTTCTGGCGGTGTGGAAACATCCCTGTATATTACAAGGTACTGACTACATGGGCAGAAACTTCCAGTGCAGGTCTGCATTCACTTCTGTGTTTCTGGAGATGAGGAGGGCTTTTCAGTCATGTTTCAGCTAACGCATTAGCTCACCTGAGCCAAAAGGAATTAAAGCTATGCCCATTTCTGCCTGTTGAGACATGGTGAAAGAAAGCAGCCACCTTAAATCAAAGGGTCCAGATTCAGGGAGGTGCTCTAGCTAGAAATCAGAAGGCAGTTTACAGATACTTTGATAACTTGAGCTTTTATCATTCCACAGGCCCCCAAGATCAGTTGGTGAGGGCTGACTGAGTTTCCTCATATGGTGTTTGAAGGCAAAGTCAATCTACATTTGCTTCCCAACAGGCAAGCCCAGGCAGCTATAGTGTGTTATAAAAAGAGGAAATTAAATGCAAGTTTTGCAGTGTTACTGTTTGAAAAGATACAATCGCTTCTATCATTAGGAGCTTAGCAGTTAGAATTTTAAATCTGATGGAGGCAGCTTTGAAGCACCAGTTTTGTCAAGAGTATCCCATGCTTTGTCCTATCTTGAAAACTGAATTGTTTAGCTATTAGAAGAGATTAATGTAATCTCTGTGTCTATGAAATTGGATTTTGAAACTGCTTGCTCACTATACTATCTCCAGTGCAGTGAATGAAGCCTCTGCTCCTATGCACGTTGCTACAAATTAGGGGTCACACCTTGTTTGAGCCCAGCGTGTGCTGGCATCGCTGCTGGGACGAAGCGCCGGTCAGGCTGGAGGAGGAGGCTCCCCGCCAGCAGGCCCAGGGCAGCTGCTGTTCCCCAGGGGCCATGGGCTGTGCCCCGTGGTGGCTTGGGCCCTTCAGAGCAGGCAGGCCCAGCAGGAGGGATGCTGAGACGGGCAGGCAGAGGCCACAAGCTAGGAGCAGAGGTTGAGGGAGCTGGGTGGGTTTAGTCCAGAGGCAGGCAGATGGAGGGCTGATCTAGCAGAAGCCTCCTGGAAAACATGACTCCCTTGCTCTGTGTTACACCAGTGTAGGAGCCCAACACCTCCTGCAAGCGTCAGAGGGAAAAATGAGGGGCACAAGCCCAGGCTGGAGCTTGGGAGATGAGAATGGACGTTAGGGAAAACATCTCCCAGAGATGGAGACTCTCCATCCTTGGAAGTTTTCAAGGCTTGATTAGACAACGCCAAGGCTGACCTTATCTAGTGCAATAGTCCCGTGTTAAGTGGGAGGCT
Source organism: Merops nubicus (assembly GCF_000691845.1). Taxonomy (NCBI): domain Eukaryota; kingdom Metazoa; phylum Chordata; class Aves; order Coraciiformes; family Meropidae; genus Merops; species Merops nubicus. Next base: position 6,991 of record NW_008610757.1, on the reverse strand, counting down.
GTGCAAGCTTAGACCTGCAGGGTCCCTTCCAACCAACATTTCTGTGTTGGTGACCTTCCTAGTGAGGAGCCAAACACTGTTCAGCTTCATGGATCCATGTCCTTTTAAGCTAAGCTAAGGATCTGGCACTACAGTCTGAAAGCCCTGGAATGGTGATTAGAAAACATTTCAGAAAGTTGGTTTGGAAATCTTCTTTCTTCTGCTCAAACATTCAGCTGTGGTCTACAACAGAAAGCTCTGGAAACAGAGACTGTCTCAAATATCTGGCTTCACAAAAAAAAACTAAAAAAAGTGCAGGATTTTTGTCAGCTGTGAACCACCATGTCCTTGGGAGATGCAAGCTCTCAGTCACCCAGGACTGCACAGCCACTCCCATCTGGGGCAGTACCTGTTCTCAGAGCTGTCCCACATCTTGTGTGGGGCCACAATGGCCACGATTTTGAACTCCACCAGGTAAGTCTGAGCTCCAGGAAGACAAACTTAGCTACCCAGGAGATGTGCACATCCACAAGGTGAAGTCTCGTGCATCCACTTAGAGCAGGAGGATCACCTGGACTCCAGGAGGGAACTGACTGTATGCCCACCTCTGTGAAGACCGGGTTGTGACAACAGCTAAAGCGTACATGCTGGGTGAAAAGCAGCATCATGCTGAGCAAGAGAGCTCTGACATTTGTATCACTACATCACTCCAGGACACAAGCATTCTCCAACATCTTCTGTTCCTCCTCTAGGACAGAATGTGCTATCAGAGGTGGGGACTACCACTCACCTCATCCTCATTATGGACTCCTAACAAGGTATGTCATGGAATCCCCAAAACAGCATCTCTTAGCTCCATGCTGAGGAACATGCTGGGACACAAGTGAGAAGTACGATGAAGACTGCTGGCCCAACACCTGCCCCAGGAAACGAGGGAGTTCAGAAAACCTCTAGCTGAAATCTGGGAAACCAAATCTGAGGCTGGTTCTAGTGAATTGGAGGCAGCAAGGAAAGGCAGAGCAGCTCTGCTGAGTGCTGCCTGCTTCACCTCCTGCTCTCCCACCACATTTTTCTTCTCTTGGCATACTCCCCTACTTTAAGGAGGGTAATTTAAAATGGCTCATTATCCATGCATAGAGGGCAGAAAAAAAGCAAGCACGGATTTCTCTGCTGGTTTAATAAGCTGGCAGCTTCCAAGAAGCTAACAGTCAAGGCTAGGAAATCCAAGCCCATTCTCCAAGCCCCTCCTGCTCCCACAGCCAGCAGCAGTATTATGTGTTCTCCAACACACCCTCTGCCAGGGAAACATGGCTTGTGGTCCTGTGAACATGTTCTACCCATGACTGACAACAGTCCAGTGTGGATGATTTGGTGCTTCTGATACAGGGGGGAGGCCAGCAGAAAAAGAAGTCAAATGAGAGAGTGCCTGTAGTTGTTATGCTTCTCCTGCTGCATCTGGCAGAGACTGCAGAAATGGCTAGATGACTAATGGAAGTGCTTGTATGTGATGGGAAGCCCCACACCCAAAGCACCACAGGCACAGACCATGTCACCACCAGCAGCAAGCTGCCCAACACTGGTGGAAAGGACAAAGAACAAGCATCTGTGTCCTCTGCTTTCAGGCAGAAAAAAAGTCTTTTGTATTTTCTCTTTCTTTTGGACCTTGTAAACAGTTTTAGAGACTGTTTACACACAACTTGTTTTGTCCAGTTGGATGCATCTGGGTTACTTGTTCTGTCTGTTCTCTCCAGTTTTGAGCACTTCCCCACTACTTGCTGTTTCCTTGACCAAAAGCTTTTACTTTTGCCTTCTGATTTCATATTGAATTGACAGCACATGTATACACAGCCCCAATACCACCCTCAATGCTCCCCAGGGCTCTGAGATGTCCTCAAGGCCAGATCCAAACCTCAACATGAGCACATAGCACACGAGTGCTGCCTCAGGGCTTCTCTCCACCCAAGGGCATGCTGGCAGTCGTTCTGGGGGGCTCTTTGCAGCAGTGGTATTGTGGCAGCTCTGGTGGTCCTCATTAGAACAGACTGAATGGAGACTAAACGGATGGCAAATCTGGCATCACAGAAGGACAACGTGGGGCAGCTGCAGTTCCCTCAGGGCTGCACTAGCACCAGGGCTGCACTGGGCTGGAATACGGTGCAATTCGAAAGCTCACCTGCAGGTACCAGATCTTCAGCTGGCAGGGAGACTGGCGCAAGGGCTGGGGGGAGTTGTGACATGTACTGGGTTGTATGTGCACTTTGGAGCCAGAGGAGTCCCCAGCCAGTGTTGGGAATTGACAGCTTCTTACATGTACACACAGCTTTACATGGTCTTACTGCTATCTGAACATCTGCTACTGCTTAAAAGACAACTCAGTCCTGACCTACCTACAGAGAAGATCATGGGATTGTTCTTTAAAGCAGTTGACAGGGCAGAATGCAATGCTGCCAGGAAAAAGCCCAAGTGAGCATTATGTGTTTTATTTGGCTCTATCTGCTCCTAATGCCACGATCCCACCCATATCCATCCATTTTTCCTCAGAGTCAGCTCCTTTGGAGCATGTGTCTTTGTTCCTTGCTCGGAGTCCAATGCAGCACAATCCTGGTTGTGACTGTTGGCACGTGGGGACTGTAAGCACTGGCATTAAGTTAGTAGAATCCCTAGGACAAAATATCTGGTTATATTATTAATAAAAGCCATCTACGTATCTATAGAATTATTAGTTAACACTGTTCTCTCTTTTGCCAGTGTATTGTAAATAGGATATAATGATAGACTTGACTTGATAAGGCTTCTAGACTGAAGAGTTAAGTTATATTTGCCACTAGCAAGGTGATGTTAAATGTATGAACTGAAAACTCACTATCCACCAACCGACAACATTGTCTAAGCACCAGAAAACATGGAAAAGTAAAGTTCTTCACTCTGGGGCTCTCACTTAAGATATTTTTGAAATTTAATTAAGCAAATGTCATCATTCCTAACACAAACCATCCTGCAGTGAGCGTGCTTTTGAATGCTCAGAGCAAAGCAGAAAGGAGCATTGGAATCCTGAGGAGTTAGGAATTATTGCCATATTAGGTACTATTATTTCCACAATGAGCTGCATTCCCAGTTGATCCATTTTCATTATGCCAATTTATTGCATGTTATGTACTGGGGATGTGTGTTTAGATTGAAACCTCATTTTTGTAGGTGCTACATGAACAAGCCACGAGACAGTCCCTGTTCCTGCAGACTCCAATGCAGCGTGTTACAGTGACCTGGAAGCAGAGGATAAAGGATATGGACAGTGGGAAGAAGGTGCAAATTGATGTGTCTAGAAAAAATGCACACTTTTCAGAGCAGACATAACCTTGCTTTTCAGGAGAAGACTTGTATGGCGTGAAAGTGCACATGGGCTATGCAGACATCTCATTTATATTTAAAGGTGGATGCAGTGCTTATGAAATGAGACAGATAAATGGCCTAAGAAATTTCAAACTTCTCCATCTAGAGAACAAATGTATCTGGTGGCCATGTTCTTCCACAGTGACCTGCCAAGCCTAAATTTAAAAGGAACTGGGAAGCAGAGGACAGTTCAGGCTGTGCACCCATTGCAGCTTCATCTCTCTCTTCCCACTGCCATTGACAGCAGCAGCTTCATGGCCACAATCTCCCCATCCTCTGAAAATGGGCCTAAAAGAACTATCACTTGCAGACCTTAGATGTGACAATAAGCTCACTGCTGCCTCTGGAGATCTGCATTTACCAAACAGATCTGGGCACAGGAGGCCTGAATGTCACTGTAAATGTGTGTGAGTCTCCATCAAACGAGTCTGTTTTGAAAACGGGGCCCAACCATGTAGCCAGAAAGCCATGAAGGACCTCAGGATGTACCTACACCCTACCAAGTGAAGGTGGCCTGCAGAGCCCAAGCCACCCCCAGGGCTAGGACTGGAGTAGCCAGGTCACAGGCTGGCTGAACAAGCTTTGCTCTTTTGCTGCCATGTAACTCAGTCTTAATGCAAATACACGGCCCTTCCTGGCCTCCTCAGCAGCTCTGGGTGGCACTGCACAGCAGCAGGTGGGCAGGCAGCTGAGAGAGGGCTGCAGGGAGCAGTGTGGCCAGCCCTGCAGTGGCTTACACCAGCCCAGCCACGCCGCGGCCTCCCTCACTCCCTCCGCCCAGAGGTGGCTGAGGAGACACTGTAAAGCTGCTAGGCCCTGAGGGGGCAGGTGGGACAACTGAAAGAGCTTTAAATCCAGTGGGGGGGGAAAGGCAGCTGAGATGGCAAGCAGAGGTGAGACCAGACGCTGCAGGCTGAAGGTGTAAGTCAACAGATTATTAATGAAGGGACTCGTTAATGTGGCAATGAGAAACCTCATATTACTGCTTCAGCAAACAGTGCATGTATAATATGGCATTGTGAAATCTTGAAATCTTTGTACACAAACACAACTGGAGGAAAGTGATAAAGGGAAAACTTGGCCCTATTTCTGAATATACCCTCTTCTTTGGGAAATAAAGTTAATACAGTCAGAACAGGCCTGCTATATCCAACTTTCATGCACATGTCCTCATTCCTATGGTTTAATAATCATAATGAACTATGAGGGGAAGATAAATAGTCTTCATTCCATACCTCTGAGGATAACAAGAAGGAAGATTCAAACATCAGTAATGACTTGTAGAGCTGCACATTGCCTAAAACATTGACCATGAGCCAAGAAATACCCCTCAAGGCTGCAATCAAAAACTGCTTTTGGCTTCGCACTGCGAGCAGAAATTTAATTTGATCAACAAAGTTATTGCAACAGACTTGCTGTTTAGAGTCTGGAGGCTTGTCTCTGAAGTGGCACCCCTCATTGCACCTAAAGCCTCCTGTATGGAAGAGCTTTGGGCTCCTGAAAAGCAGCTCTGGCCAAAAGCTTCAGGCCAGTTAATAGTGACGCCCACTGTGGAACGTCTTCGGTGCTTCTCCCTTGGCTAGCTTCAAACTAACTTTTCATGGGGAAATAGGAGAGATCTGAGAGTGGCAAAAGCACGTCTCTCTTTTTGTGAGTGGACGCTGCTTTGGGAGAATGAAATCAGCTGAACTGATTTTTGTGAAGAGGTTCAGCCTTCTGAATTATAGGGGCAATCCCTGACCTGTAGGCCTTGCAGGCTGAGAAGAAAACAGATGTGTATGTGTGCCCCACACCAGAAAAAAACACCCACCTGCCAGAGAATCCTGGCAGGGATCAAAGGGGAAAATTATTTCCACAGAGTTTCTCAGAAAATTACACACCGTCTCAATATATTTTAGCTATTTTTTTTTGTTGAAAGGTAAAAAGTAGCCAAAATGTAAGCTGAAATTTAGAAAACTGAAGGTCTATTATTCCTATATGCATTTATATGCCATAGGAGAAAACTCTAGAGCCCAGAGAAGCAACTGGGTGCTCACAAAGGCCACGAGCAAATGGGCCAGGATACAGCACAACAAAACAAGCTACATTTAAGGCATATTCTGGGTGTCTGCTATATGCTGAGTGTCACACCCTGGGCCCATCACTGGAAATGTTCAAAGTCAGGTTGGATGATCCAGTGAAAGATGTCCCTTCCCACAGCATGAGAGGTGGACTAGATCATCTCTGAAGGTCTCTTCCAATCCAAACAATTGTATGATTCGCTGATTTCCTGCCTAATCACTGAAAGAATAAGCCTGGAATTTGATGTTTCTGAAAGTTTGAGCTACCATTAAAAGCAATGTGACTTTTCCAAACACTTTTTTTTTTTAATTTCTTTTAAACAGAGAAGCACTAACACTGCTTTTTCTTTTTCTTTTTTTTTTTTTTCCAAACAAACAATGGAGCAACTCAAGAAGTTTGCAATGAGTTTTAAAGTCTGTGACCTTCTTATTCAAATCCAAGCAGTATGAAAAGAGATGATGATAAACTGTCATGATCAAAAATTTAACTTTCTAAGAAGAGAGAAGATAGAGTGACAAAATACAGAAGAGGGGAAACATATGGGAAGAAGAAAAGCAAGCACTTTGTCCACTGTTGCCTCCAGGCTTTGTGTCTGACAGAAACAAAACAAACCACATATAGGAAAGTAGTATCTTTGTTTCTACAAAGAAATACACAGCTTAACACCCCAGCTAAAACAACATGGCTGTGGGAGAGTCCAACAGTTTGTATCCTTGTCATGTGGCCAAAGTGGACACTGGCTTTCTGCAGAGCTGGCCTGCACGGCCAGGGAGACATTCTCCGTGCAGAGGGGGCCGAGCTGGCAGTCATGGTACCACAGCTGCACAGCCACGCAGCGGCTCCACGGCGGGTACCAGCACCACCGGCAAGCAGAAGGCAGTGGGTCCTGCAGGGAGAGTGGAGGGGCCTCCCCAGGCTGCCAGGACAACTGCCTGAGCAGCAGCTAAAGCCCGTAAGAAAGGTTGGCACCTACTACCGTGAACGAAAAGTTCGTTTGTAATTAAAGTCAGATCCCAGAAGGGTGTGTGTTGCATCACTTGGAAGCACACACAGACTTGGGGCAAACTGGGGAGATCACTAGTGTTGACACTATATCTTTTGTCTTCTGCCTCCATAAGCCGCAGAGGTGGGAATGGGTAATTACCACCGAGGTAAACACAGGTATTTCACACCTCCTGAGCTTCCTCACCAGCCTGCTGAGGACAAACCCTGCAGCCCTGCTTCCCCTTCGTGCTGCTGCGTAACCATGGACCTGTGGCTGGGCTCCAGGACCGTAAATACTTCACCTGAAATCAGGTGCTGGCCTGGTCCCAGGCCAACTCCAGGAGCAGAGGATTGTGAAGGTGTCTCCGAGGCTTGCCCCTTCTCTTGCTGTCACTGAGGCAGGAACCTCACTTTACTCACAGGAACCGGGGAGACCTGAGAAGCTGCTGGGCCCTGGCTCAGTGCAGTGCAGGCTCGTCACAGAAAGACACCACAGGTTTAACCAGTTATTTCTCTCCTTCAGTAAGAGGGCGTCCCCTTGGTAAGACCTGCTTTCCCACGAAGGCTCTGCGTGGCC
>NW_008610756.1:32595-59517 GCF_000691845.1 Merops nubicus | reverse complement strand
CCGCTGCGGGCCTGGCAAGTTAAAGAAGAGACCCCCGCCAAAAACGGATGACATGAATTGTCAGGGGGGACAAGACAATGTCAGAGGAGGAGGGGAAGGCGGAGAAAAGGATCCGAAAAATAGGGGGGGGGAAGATTTGGAAAGCGTGGAAACAGTGTGGGCACTTCCCAGTTACACAGGGAACGGCCCACATGGGCATTACCAGCTGTGGCTTTGCTTCAAATTTAAGATAAACAGGTGTAAAATAGAAGCAAGAAGAGGAAAAAAAATATTTTGTTTCAAGTTGAATCAAATATTTCCATTTAGTTTTTCCATTTAAACACACACACCTTTTCTTTCCCCCTCCTCCCTTTTTGGTAGGTCAGTTATTTCCACCTGATGTTTCTCAACCCAAACTAAACACCTCTTCCATTATTTGTCTCTGCAGCTCCTCCTTGGCAAATGGCAAAGTCAAAGTTGTGTTTCTGTTTCAAATCTTCCTTCGGATCCAAGCTCAGTTGCAGCTACGGACACCAAGGTTTTGCTCTGCAAAACAGGACATCCACGAAACATCCACAGTGCGCTTTGGAACCGTCTCTTAAATCCTGGATTACATTTAAGCAAGCTGGAGGATGCTATCCCAGAGAAAGCCTGCCCTTCCAGGTGAATTTGCTGTCCCTCTTGCCCTCCGGCTCCATGGACTTCTCACACTGTCAGGAAATTGTTATCCAGTGCTTACTGAAAACAGTGGAAAGATGCCCATGGATAGATTTTATATTAACTTGAGCTGACTTCAGAAGCTAGAGCTTGCTCATACATATAGCCTCAGTGTGTCTACACATTGAAGCTCCTTCTGTGGTTAAAGTTCTTAGAATTTTGCTTTTAAATTATGCATGTCAAAAGAGTGGGTTTTGGGGCCTCATCCTACATGCTCTGCCAGATACATATCACAAACACTTGCACCTAACAGGTGCGGGATGAGCTAGCTCCTGTGTTTTTTTCTTATTGATACCAATGTCTACAGCACCAGTCAAACGAAAAACTGCCAGTGGTAAAACTGTGATAAAAATGCGGAATTCTGATCTTTTAAAGTATTTTTTTTTAAAAAAAGTATCCTCCTCACAGATGTCCTCCACAGATATCACTGCCAGAGATGGGTTTGGGTGGTCTTCTGGTGGTTTGGTTTTAATGCAGCTGGTATCCATTAACCGAAGATGGAGTAGATCAATTTTTCCCAACCTGGCTTTGTACAAACCAAACTCAACAATATTTTTTTGTTTACTTTTTCCCCCCCTTCTTCATCTAGTTTTCAGCAGGGATCAAAACAGGCATTGTTTTTCTGAATTCCAGCCAGGCTGAGCAGGCTCAGCAGGATACACTTAAACATCAAAGCTGAAACTGAGTTCTCATTTCATTCCTGAGAGTCATTCTAAAAATGGAGGGAAGCTAAGGGACAGTAAACATCTGACTGATGACTCAATACATGGGAGAGACCAGTCATCTTCAAATAGATTAATGATACCGAACTGAAGAGGCTTGCTCCAAAGAACAGTTTATAGCATGACCGGCAGATGCAAAAGTTGTTTAATCACTGTTGATTTGTTCAGTGTTTGCAATTATTAATTCCTGGTGACAACTGTTTCATCCACTGCTGTATTCTTGCACTGATTTCCATTGCTAGCTGCTACTTTTTGTGAATATTTTACTGAAATGCAGCAGTGTTTACAACATAAATCCTCCCAAATATAAAAACAGATTGATTACTCTGATTTTTTTTTTTTTTTAAATCTTGTGGAGCCTATTGCAATGAAAAAGAGTCTCTAGATGACAGGCTACATCTCAGTTCATGCACTAACCTAGTCCATCTCATGCTCCTCATCATGTATTCATGCCTGCTTCTGCCAGTCTGTTGGGAAATCTGCACGTGACGTGCAATCAGAGCTCAGCTCAGTGACTGGGGAGAGAACAAATCTTGCAGCATGGCTGTACCGTAAGACAAGAGATTGATTGTAAGCAATATCAGAAGGCTGTTACTAGTAAAATCAGTATCTACTACTAAAACTTTAGTTGATTAACTAGGGCATTGGTACATATTCCACAGAATGACTAGCAGCATCACACATCAAGTAATCTAGTTCTGTTGAAGTAGATTCCTTGTGCATTATCTGCACCATTCCTTATAATGTAGCTTCAGTTCTTCAGAAACATTTAGAATCTTTACCTCCAACACACTCACCAGAATTAAGTTTCCTGGCCAGTCCTCTCAAATCCCACATTAAAATGATGTGACCTAATGAAGCAATTCAAGTTCTGCCCTATGCAAGTTTACCTCCACACTCCCAAGGAAACCGTTAAAATTCTGTAGAAAGTAGACAGTGGTGGGACTGGAAACCAGATGTTTCTGCTAGCCAAAGAAAAATGCTTGAAGTACCAAGTGTTCTAAGACTACATTTATTTACATTAATAAATGAAAATTAATAAAGATGAGGAATCGAGATACAGAGTAACTTGAGAAGAACCTCCAAGAAAAAGCCATATTCCCACAGGATTCTGCAGGAGGCTGAAATACATGGCAGAGAGGGACATACCCAAGCTTCTTTTGTTACTGCCAGAACTCACATTCAGTCTATTCTCCAATGAATTCTGTTCTGAGACTTCTACCTCATCCATACTTTCAAGACACAAATACAGAGTGTGTTATGACACAGCAACACACTTGGAGGATTCACTTCCCCCCGCCCCCCCACATCTCCATTAGTGCACAACTCCTACATAATTCAGAAGGCATGTAAAGAAAAACAAATTATACAGTTGCACATTTTGCTTCAGATGTACAACTTTTCCTGAAGATCAGGATGGTTTGTGTATCTCCTGCACTTTGGATCTTTGTTAGGATGCTGTTTTTCTGTAGCAGGACATTTGGACAACAGCAAAGTCTCTGCTGAACTGTGTATTCTTTTGGCCAATATACATGTGCCACGATTTTTGCATTTTTTCCTGAATAAAACAAGTAAAGAAGAGGCAGTAAGAGCTGTCCCAAAAAAAAGACTTCTCATTAGAATTAAAGCTACCATGAAGAGAGCTAATTTCCTAATGGAGAGTTCAATGGGAGTGACCTCTCTATTATGATATGTATTCTCTCATAAACATTCGTGGGAGTGTTGAATGTGAACAAAAGCCATGTTATACACCTTTGGAGAAGAAAAGGCCTGGCTCCATTTCTTCTCCTTGTTAAACCACTGTAACTCTCTTGATATCTGTGCTGTTTAAATGATATAACGTCCTGTGTCTCTAAAATTGAAGGGAGGAGGGGACAGTAATCCTCTCCAGATTTAAAAGCTTTAGTTTAGATCCAATAGAAGCAAAATCTGCCAAAGCCTTATGTAAAGATTTCACCAAGTTAGACCATTCATGGGTAAATAGCTACACAAAAGGGAAGAAATACAATAAGAATTCAATTAGTGATAGTGATCTGGCAATATTTTGGATCAAAAGCCTAAGATCGTGAAGCAATTTGTCAACAAGTGAGACACCTTTAGCTATGCTATTACAAACTGGACTTAAGTCAAAAAGCAATAGGCCGTCTGATTTGTGCCTAAATGGTTTTCTGCAATGGGAAAAAAAAAGATTTCTTTGTTGTAGATTTCAACTTTTAAGCTGAGGAACAACTGATTGTTTGGCTTCTATTTAGAAAAGCTTAACAGCTATCATTGTACATCTCTCTCTTCTCAGATTTATTGCCCATGCCTCACAATGGTTGAGATGTGGAATTTAGAGTTCAGGACACCTGTGCAAACCACTTTTTCATCTATTGATGTTGCCCTTTGGGGGCCTTCTCTTGTCCCTTGCTGTCAGTCTGAAATCCATATTTTCTGTTACATGTATTATATCTTCCAGACCATCTTATCTTATAAACAGGAGCGGGTGGTTGTGCAATACGGTTTTTCTGCTACAGCTTCTGCTAACATGCCTTCATCTTTCACAGAATCACACAGAATGGTGGGGGCTTGAAGGGACCTCTTGAGATCATCTAGTCCAATGCCCCTGCTTCACCAAGGTCACCTAGAGCAGGTCACCCAGGACAGCATCCTAGTGGGTTCGGAATCTCTCTGGAGGAGACTCCACAACCTCTCTGTGCAGCCTACTCCAGGGCTCCATTACCCTCACAGTAAAGAAGTTTTTCCTTTGGATCACCTCTGAGGCATCAGAGGTGGTGTGAAAGGGTTAACTTCAGTTCTCTTACAGGGTTCCTCAGTACCTTCTGTCAGGCACTTTTCTGACAGTTTTTGGTGACTGCTTGTATTTTATTACATGACAAAGGTAATCTGATGTTTTGTGAAGAAGCTGGTACACATCATGGGTCCCTCATGTTGCCACCCACAAGGAAGCACCATTCCCATTGTTTTATGGAGACCCTCTGCTGCTACTGTGACCATATTTTGAGCCTCCTAAACATGAGCTTTACAGACAGAGAGCACTTGGAGCTAACCACACACACTGAGGCTTATGCAAAACTTCCAGGAGTTAGCAGTCAGCTATCCAAACTGAACAGAAACCCTTTCTAGGTCATGTTGAAGTCTTACCCTGCTGACTGACCTAACAAAAGCACGTGTTTACTTTTGCTAGCACTTAAAGCTGCAAGAAAACAAACAAAAAGTAAGCAGTAACTTTTATGAAAAAAAAAGTTTGACTCATGTCTGACTGTAGACCTTGAGGTTGTACTTCCAAAACCAAGACACAAAATATATTTTTACATACTGACAAAAAAAAAAAAAAAAAAAAAAAAAAAAAAAAAAACACAACTTCCAGTAGTTTAGCAAATATATGTGGCCAAATATGCCCAACAAGGCAGAGATTCAGAGTAAAATGTACTAGGTTATTTTGTGAAGAGAGGAAAATCTCTATCCATATCAGTGACAGCACTACAAGAGAAGATACCTTTAGAATGAAATTTCATGTGACTTACAAACGAGATAAATGAAATAAAATAAATACCAAAGAGAACTCAGAAGGATTAGATACGTAACACCACAACTGCCTTACCACTAGCAGTTACTAGTCAACTGTTCTTCCAGATCAGAAACTGAATTTGCAGTCTTCATGCAGACATGTATGCCAAACTCACACCTACTGAGCCGTCCTAAAACCTGGAAAAGGAATGAACTCAGAGGAGAGTAGGTTCCTGGATCCTCTGGATATGTTTTCAACTTTATTAAGACTTCAGAGTTTGCATTATTGAGGATACTCATTGAATATTAAAATAAAGGCAGAAATGAATTTAGATTATAGATGTTTTCTGCAGGCACCTAACGTCTTTTATCTCATCCCAGACTCTCTTGCTGTAGAGGAAAGTAGGGTGAGGAGTTGCTTTGTGACAGTAGGCTCCAGGTTAACGTGGGGAGACTGTTGGGATTTACTAAGTTAAAAGACTTTAACAACACTACACCTCAGGTGAGAAAAAGTGAACCTCATAAGAAGAAACACCTCCCCCAGCCCCTAGGTTGTGGTCATTTCTTTTGCATGAACAGCCCATCCAGCCAGGATTTGTGTTAACAAATTTGTGTTCACATAACTTAACTTGGCTTTCAGGCTTTAGACTGAGTCTACAGAACTGTAATTCAAAAAACATTTTTTCAGCTTATCAACACAACTAATCATCAATAAAGTAATTGAACATGGATATGTAAGTATCTTGCAGTTATATGCCTTCATTTTTTGTTTTTCATGTATATGTCAAGGAACTGACATGTTCGTTGATGAAAATGAATTTTCCTGTTGTGATTCAACAGCTTAGTGTGGTCATCTATACAACTTCCCTTCTTGGGAGGAACTGGAAGCTTCCCTCCTTCCCTTGTCTTGGTCTGAGACAGGATTTATTCTCTCCACAGTAGCTGGTACAGAGCTCTGTTTTGGGTTTGTGACTAAATCAGTGTTGATAACACAGTGAAATTTTAGCTGTTACTGAGCAGGGCTTACACAACGCCAAGGTCTTCTCTTTTCCCCCACCAGTAAGCAGGTTGGGGGTGCACAGGTAGTCAGGAGTGGACACATCCAGGACAGCTGACCCCAACTGACCAAAGGGATATTCCAGACCATGTGATGTCATGCTTAGCAATAAAAGCTGAGGGGGAGAGGGAGGAAAAGAAGACAATGATCTGAGTTGTGGCATTTGTCTTCCCAAACAACAGTCACACACAATGAAGTTCTGATTTCCTGAAAATGACTAAACATTTTCCTACTGATGGAAAATAACTAATTCCTTATTTTGCTTTAGCTGCACATGTAGCTTTGCTTATTAAACAGTCTTTCCCAGCCCATGAGTTCTTACTTTTACCCTCCTGATTCTCTCCCCCATCCTCTGGAGGTGGGGTGGTGAGAGCAGCTGGTGTGGGGCTGAGCTGCCTACCAGGGTTAAACCACAACACCTACTTAGAAGCAAAGGACCAGTATTTAACACCCAGTGAAGTGTCTAACTGTCCTTGCAAACATGGTAACCTATGCAATACTCACGCCGAGTGAAGGGTGGCAGCAACACTGCACACAGCATACCAAAAGTGGTTTGAAAATACATCAGAATGATCAGCTGCAAGTTGCTGTAAGAACTGCAGTCAGAAGATGTGGATGAGGGAGAGGTTTGGTTTTATCTGAAATAGGAGAAAAGCTCCAAAAGACAGGTCAGCATCTAAGGAATATTTTTCTCCATGATATAAACCAAAATATACATACAAGTTACTAGAAAAATCTTGCTCAACTCAGTCACCTTTTGTCCTATCTTTCAGCAGGGATTGCAACAGGAGTATTTTGCTTTAAAATTCAAAGAGGTCTCATTTTCAGACTGTTTCCTTTATTGAATTCTCTTTGGCTGAAAAAAGGTTAGTAAAAGAAAGTAATTGCCTGAAAGCTTTTGACCTGCTCTTATATTAAACACACTATCATATTTGGTATTTGCTTACATTTTAACACTGTAAGCATTTAAGCACTGGAACATCTTGAGTTTTAGGGAAAGTATTGTTAGGTTCTCTAAAGCAGACCTCGTATATTCACACAGAAACTACACTACTGCAGCTGCTCTGTCACATAAATTACATATGACAACTTGGACTAACTCAGCAAACAATCCTTTCTTGAGCTGTCTGCTGGCACATTGCTAATTAACAATTAATTGCCTTCAACAAGATTCCTGCAGAGAAGATGATGTGATACTGCAGATGTTTCAGCCAAGTTGCATTTCTCTGCACTGATAAAAAGTACCTAAAGATATTTTTTACTGCTTTGCTTTTTGTAATTTTATTTTTAACCAGAAATATGTTCCTTTTGTTAAAGATTTTTTTAGCGATGTTGCAGTACTTGCGTACTGAAAAAAAAAAATCTTATTATTAAGTATTTTCTTTACAGCTGTGAAAAAAACAGCTCTTAACTGACATCAAGCCAATACCTGCAGACTTTTATTCTGTGATTGGGTCAAAATAGAACTTATCTGGCAGACCAGAAAAATGCATTTGTGTAAAACTCCACCCTGCTATGCCCAGCAATAACATCATCTCAGTGTTTTAAGAGACAGAATAGAGAATACTCTCAAATACTGTGATATTCACTTACTGAAAAGTACAACTATGTCTTTCACAGCTAGAAGAGGGAGTGGCTATTAGGGTAGACTCTAATCTATTGCACTGGAAAGGAAAGTGGAGAAGATACAAGAGCAGCAGATTGCACAGAATTCCGTATCGGCTGGACAATTATTTTCCCCAATGACTTGTTAAAAGTGAGCAAAGGAAATCAAAGTCAGAAGCAGCTCACAGCAAGAGGGTATCCGTCACATCTATGCACGCAAGGCTCTGTGTCTAGAGGAACAAAGAATAGAATAGGTAGATTCCTACTCTGCTGGCACAGATTTCAGAAGCCTGATAATGTGTATGGTGGGAGGGCAAGAGAAGACGTGTGGGAATTGTTGCTGCACCCTCCCAGAAATAGGTGGCATCTATCTGGCTCTTACAGTTCAAGCTAAGATGACAAAATGGGTAGATTCTTATGGGTGGGGGAAAAAAAGCTTTCCAGGAACTTAAAAGAAAGTTATGACAGCATTAGTTTAACATGTTTAAAGCAGAGGTGTGAATACTATTATTTGGATGATTCAGAATATTTCTAATAGCTTCTATTCCATCTCATCCTCTACTGTTATCTTACCTACAGGCAAGTTGAAACTGATCCTACAGTGTTTGACTGTCTTGAAAAAAAGCAGCTTAAAATACACTTGTCTCAAATTCTTTTCCAAATGTCTGGCACAGGGTAGAATCATACTACCAGGGACACTGAGCCTAATCCATAGAAAACCGAAAACATGAAAGAAGAAATTTTGCAGAAGGTCATTTTATGCATAACTTGTGCCAAGTGCTTATGTTTGAACTACCTCAACATCTCAGTGTTTATAGGCCAAGTTATACACAACATAGCCCACAGAGGAGACATTTAATGTTCTCTGAGAGATGTAGTTCTTCTGGCTTCAGAACAGGAGGATGAATGAGAAGTTTGGCTCATTTCTCTTTGCAGCCTGTAATAACAAAGATTGTGATAGAACTGCTCCGAGGAGGAAAATAATCAGCTAGTATTCTGTGCTTCACCATTAGGCTTCAGTTTAGGCACAATGTCTGGTGAATGCAATCCCCAAAGTAGTAGGTTATATCTTAAACTCCTTCTCTGCACTGATTAGCACTGTAAATATAGAGCAAATCAGACCTTTGTTAATTATTCTTACACTCTGAAAGCTCAGAGACCGTGACAGTACCTATCATTATTAGCAAGGTTCCTCAGCTACAAATACAAACCTGATTTAACAAAAGGGGTTGAACCCTCACTGAAGTGATACACATGCTTTACTCAACACCTTTTGAGAAATGGTTGCTAGCACAACATCATTTAGTAAGTGATACTATAACAAACACCCAAAACTATGTTAAACAGATCATTGCAGGGAATGTTATGTGCTGTTGAAATGAAGAATAATTGGTCATTGATTTTTGGTGTGACGGAGCAATGTAAAGTTTAGAATGAAATGAAGTATTATTCTGATTTATTAAATCCAGTAAATCTTTGAAAATAAGAGAGTCAGGAAAGAGGTGGACCTTTTAAATGTTTTAAAAGGTTAAAAGTTTGGAATTTCACCTGACACAGAAAGGACTCAAGTCTTGCTGGTTTGCAATTCATCCTGGACTATTATGTAATTTAATTAGTTTAAGTAAAATTATGCCCTGAATTGATTTGTTCTAATATCTATAGGAATAAAAGCTGATTTTACTTTTTCTGTAGGAAAAACATCCTTATGCTGAGGAATGCTAGGCATCAATTAAAAAAAAAAAAATACCACCAATTTTCTAAAAGTTTAATTTTTTCTGAATATTATTGTAGTCATTTCCTGATGACTAGAAGTGTCCCATTAACTAAAACTGGAAGAATACTAATAAAACTATCACCAGCATTTTGAGGTCTCCTTACTAGTTGTCATGTTCTCTACTTGTCCCAGTGAAGAAAGTCTTTGCTGATGGAGTCAAGGCAAAAAGACTAATACAACCTGAGTGTAAGACCACGAGAGACAGTGACATATTCACAAGTAACAGGCCTTCATTAGCCCTGGCATTCATCAGGTTTGTGAATTTGAGATGTTGTTGGGATGATTCAAGTAGCGCAGGCGAAAGGAGACAGATGCATTTACAAATCTAGAGCCATATCTGTCTTTGCAGAAAGTGTGATAGTTTCCTTAGATCTTTGCTAACATTACATACATAATAGAAAGAAAGGTTTTAAATCAAGAAAGGGTTTCTTCTGAGGTTTGGTTTTAAAAGCAGCAGTAGGGGTTTGGAGCAGTCAGCTGCTCATGTAACTAATTTGAGGTCCTTGTTAGTAAAGGTAAGAAAGTGTTACATTTCAGATGTTTGTGTTAAATAGATTTTTCAATTGCAAGTTTATTTCAATTTCAAGTCTGTTTAAGCTTATGAAGAGTTTACCAGTTCAGTCCTGCATTTGACAAGAGCCTTGAACAGGGAACAGAGCATAGTGTCTCTCTTCTACAGCTGAGCTGGTCAACCCTTTGAGACATAGCAATGGTTGCACCTGCTTTCAGTAAAGAGGAAACTTCTAGGTGCAATGCAGGTTTTTACATAGGCAAAGATATAGTTTCCAAAGCAGCTGCTTTCTACTGTGCTGCCTGTGTGTTCAGCTCAAAAGGAGTAACAATGTATGTTCCTTTGCGGTGAAGCAAATAAATCTGCAGAACAGACTACACCCATTAAACACAGATTTTGTGAGGTGTAACACAGCTCACTGCATAACACTACTATACCAAGTATTAGGATATGCTGAAAAGCACACTTTTTTTTTTTTTTTTTTAACAACCTTTATTGCAGGACTATGCTTGTGTCACAGCCAGTGGAAGTGGAGTGACATCCTCCAGCAAGACTTTGACTTAATTGTGCTGATTGCTACACAATAGTGTTCATACTGATACTCACATATACATATTTTTTTTTAAACACAGTGGCTCTACATCATTTCTTGAATTATTTGCTTCAGTGCTGCTTTCCTAACAGCACCCTGAAATTCTAAGTCCCCTTTAATGTTTACAGATCAGAATCCTCGCCAGACCCAGAAAACCACCCATCTATGAGTCCATTTGATTAAAGCAAATTTTGGCTGCTGTCAATGGTTTGGTCAGGAAGCATTTGGGTTGCATTAAAATGAAGAGGCCAAAGAAAGTTCCTGAGCTGCATTCAAAATCTGATGTTAAAGGTCAAAACACCATAGTGAATGGCACCTAATCTGTATAACGGCAGAGCAGAAGCTTTCAGGAACTCCTTTTGTCACTTTAAAAGACTTACTGTTCTATTCCTAGCTGAAGCAGACAAATTAGTTTCATATTAACACTTTTTTTAAAATTAGGCATGGAAGAAAACTTAATTGAAGAAATGATAGCAGGTAAATGCAATAAATTTAGCACACACTTAAGTTCTGTCTATGGAAAAATAATATGGCCACAGTTTACTTTCAATGAGGACTATTGTTTTACGAGACATTATTCTAGCATAAACTCTATTATCAGCTCTTGCAAGGTATTTTAAAATATCTGAAAATCTGTCCAAATCTACAATTTCCACTATACAAACATCTTCCTGTTCTAATTGTTGACTGAAGATTAATTCCCATACTGCTTTTACAACTATGAAGCAATTAAAATAATTAACAGTGACAGTACTAAACCTTTATTACCAATTCTTGCAAATAATAAAAGGTATTCAGAGTTTGTAACCCAGGAAGTTTACTTTAGATCTTTTAGAAACAGATACATCTTACATATATGTTTTTATTAAATTAAAAAAAAAAAAAAGGGTTGCATATAATGTATTCTGCTTGTTTAGCTTTTTTACATCCCCCTCTTATATTTCAGTGTCTAAGGTATTCTTAAAATGCTTTTTCCCAAATGATTCCTCATCAATTGGTCCTCAGTGTCATAGTGACCCCTCCAAACCCTATATAGCAGAGCTGTACTCAGATGTAAAGGAATTCCATGCAGTTATGGCATAAGGAGAATATCCTTTGTTTTAATTAAGGGTTTTGGGGGTGGAGTGTTTAAAAAGCAGCTCTTGATAAAATTCCCTGTCAATAATAATCCTTCCTTTCTCATTGTTGTTTCCCTAAAGTATGGAAAAACTAGGGCTTGCAAACTCCGTCCCTATTTTACATAGAACACTGAAAACTAAATAGCACTAGTAGGACATAATGGTAATTTAAAATAATCCAGAAACTAGAGTGTACTGCAGTCCCTATTGGCAGAAGTCAAGTGATACGTTTCCCAAGATTTTCTACAACAAAAAACCTGCACAACTAAAACTCACATGACAAATTAAGGCCCATCTTCCTTTCACTTTGAACATTTTATTCATGTTTCACTAGGTTTTGGACTTTTTTTTTTAAGTAATATCTTCTAGGATTTGTCAGTTCATTGTTTTGAACAAAGTTTGAAAATCATAAAATTATTCACAGATATAGTGATATTTTTAAAGCTCTTTTTAATCAAAGAAATCTTTTCAAAAGCATCAGGACATTTAGATTTTCAGAAAAGTTTCTAAAAGACTAAATTTCAAAAAGCTGCATATAACAACCTCTGGAAACAAAGTCTTTCTAGAGGTAACAGTATGAGCACACAAAACCACTGCTTGTGTTTTGCCCTAATGATTTGGCCAGTCAACAATGCAAATTTGAGAGCCATGCAGATACCATTCATTCATTCCACCTCCAAAAAACACACAATTTTCCCCAAATGAAAAAAAAAAGACTCCGGATGAATTTCACAGGAAATGTATCTGAGATCAGACTAAATCAACAGTTTAAAAATTTTTAAAGTGGCTGACAAAGTATAATGTTACAAAGTATCATACTTACAGGTAAATATTTTGGATTGTGGGTTTTTTTTTTGTTTGGGTTTCATAAGTAAATGTTTTGGATTGTTGGGGGTTTTTGTTTGAGTTTCTATGTTGTTTTTTTTTTTTAAAACAGAAATAGTCTAAATTAAATAATAAATATTTAAAGCTAATAGATTTAAGTAAAATTTTGTTGCTAACTAATACAAGCCTTAATATTTTTTTTTTTTTTCAATTTTAACTCCAGCATTATAGCTGTATTAACTAAATTGTTCAAGTTTATTTCAAGATTAAGGACAAAAAGCTCTTAGTTCATCTTTTACTTTATATATTAGCAGGAAAGATATTTCCCTCATGCCAAGTGTTTTGTATATGTTAGACTATTAAGCTTAGAAAATATGTATAAAACTTGCTTAAAATTTATTTTCATTAGAAGATCAGTATTTCTTCTTTGTCAGATAGAGAATCAAGTCTCTACTGCAAATAGGCCAAAGTCAAATCATGGAGAACTTAAATGAACACTTGGATCTAAAATTTGCATTTAGTTCCTTTACTTGAGATTAGCTCAAAATACATTCACACATAAAAAGAAAAAAACTCTACATTTTACAGGCATGGGAAAGGATGTTAATACGTACATCTAACCATGATTAATCCTCCAAGTCATGGCTTACAATGGGCTTCCCATTTCCACTGTTTTTTTTATTAATATTGTCTGGTTTTCTACAAAGTATTCCAGATCAGGCTGCGTAGTTACACCACTTTCTAAATGTGATATGTAACTGTTTGTATATGGAGTATTTCTACAGTTTTCTTCCACACTACTTCTACAGGTGCTTTCTGAAGGATGTAAGCCTGCTATAAATAGGAATTCTGTTCCTCACCAACAAAATTTTGCTATGTTTATTTACGTTGTCAGCTTGGGAGCACTATGCCTAATTGCTGTAAGGAGTGATTCATGGAGCTGAACAAAATCTTGACAGTCAAAAAGGAAACGAAGCCAAACTTTCCCGTTTTCATTACCAGCTATGAACTCTGACCAGATGTGCTGTGATCTAATAAACCTTTCAAGGGAATTCATGCAGACAGCAAATTGTGTCAAAACCATGCACACCTCAGTGGGCTGAAGCTGAGTTTTCACATCAGTGTTTGAATGCTATCAAATATAATAAACTGATTTTAAAACCTCATCTGGATAGAAAACAAACGTAGAAGCAGAATTCTTGCTACATCAGAGACAAGCAGTATGCAATGGTAGATTGGAGGAGAACCTCTCTCGGTCAAGAGAGGTTCTCCTCCCCCTCTATTCTGCATTGGTGAGACCACATCTGGAATATTGTGTCCAGTTCTGGGCCCCTCAGTTCAAGAAGGACAGGGAGCTGCTGGAGAGAGTCCAGCGTAGGGCTACAAAGATGATTAGGGGAGTGGAGCATCTCCCTTATGAGGAAAGGCTGAGGGAGCTGGGTCTCTTTAGCCTGGAGAAGAGGAGACTGAGGGGTGATCTCATCAACGTTTACAAATATGTAAAGGGTGAGTGTCAGGAAGATGGGATTAAGCTTTTTTCAGTGATGACCTATGATAGGACAAGGGGTAATGGGTGTAAATTGGAGCATAGGAGGTTCAAGATGAATATCAGAAAAAATTTTTTTCCTGTGAGGGTGCCGGAGCACTGGAACAGGCTGCCCAGAGAGGTTGTGGAGTCTCCTTCACTGGAGGCATTCAAAACCCACCTGGACACCTTCCTGTGCGATGTTCTCTAGGTGACCCTGCTCTGGCAGGGGGGGTGGACTAGATGATCTCTCGAGGTCCCTTCCAACCCCTATGATTCTATGATTCTATGATTCTATGATTTAGCGAGAGAGAGAGGTAGCAGCAAGGGTGATTAGGAGAGAACTTGCCCCACACAAGCCTTCCTCACCTGGGTGAGCCAGAAGTGCGCCAGTGTTACTTCCTTGTCACCTTTTCCAAAGAGTCTGGTTAAATCTCTCACTGACTAGAAACAGCTTAAAAACATTTCTTCTATGACTGTTCCCTCAATGGGTTGAGATCTAAGATTTGCAGCTAAACCTTTGTTACATAATTTATTTTTTGAAAGAAAACCCTCTATTGTCAAATCCTTATGTGCTGCCAGAATGGAAAGGTACACTTGTTTTTAAGTGTGTGGTTTGCAGCAGCTAAAGTAAACAGCTATAAAAACAGGTCATATCACTCCTGTTTCCTTGAAAACAGCTTGCTGCAATACTACCAGGTATCACAGGATGCTGGTAATGCAGCAGAAGCCACTTGCTAGATGCTGCTATTTAGCACTGTCCTAGCGCTAGACCTTTCTGAGCAGTAGCCTTCCTCCACCCCCCTTCCACACTTGAGTGGTCACTCTATTATCTGGAAAATGGGTTTCTCAGCAGGAGGGGTATGGCAAAAAAATGGCCCTTGGCTCGGTTGTCAGAGCTGAATATCTGCCTGGAACAGGACTTGATATTCCTTAAAATAAATTCATTAGCTGTTTGAACTTTTCTACTTCCTAGGAAGATAAAAGTATCAATGCAAACCAAACACAAGACTGGATCACCTAGGGTGCCGCTACATCCGTTTATAATCATAAATTTGTGTAAGAGTAGAAACCAGCCTCCTCTTGCACACCGACCAGAAAGTGCATGGCATGCAACAAAACCAGCTAAAAGTCATTAACATTCTCCAACACTTTTCGGGTAGGTACACTGCTACAGAAACACACTTTGCCGAGTTACAGTACAGACAGTCCCTTTCCCTAAACATCCCCACGTCCCGCTGAATTCCCAAGCTGTCAAGTTGTCTCTATGTTTATTACTTTTACAAGTAAAAAAAAAAAAAATTACTGTAAAACAGTAATAATTCTGCTTATGCTCCAATACAGCATGGTTTTGTTGCTGCTGCTTATGTTAGTAACAGTTGAAACTGAGCAACTACATATCTGTAGGTTCCATTAACTAGAATGCAAAAATGTCAGATTTCTCTGTGCCTTATGTTCATAACAACATACTTCAACACACTTTCAGATCCAATTACATGACTGATAAATGAAGAAAAAAAGATGTATGAGAAGAAATTATTTTCACTGTGACTGCTTTCTTGAATCATTGTCCAAGGACTTTTCATGATGGCCATCATGAATTTGTCAAGTACTCCAGAAACCAAATTATTCTGTGGCCTTGTGATAAACCTCATCTTTCCTTCACATCTTCACTATCCTTGTTCCCCAAGATATCACTAACTGCAGCCTCAGGCCTCAAATGCTAGAACACATACCTAACATCAAACTTTTAAGAAATCCACTTGACAACATCTATTAGCAAATAAAACCCAAAAATCTCTTGTTATGAAACACTCACCCACAGACCTAGCCTATTCTGCATACTCAAAGATAGCTATTCCTACTGTAGCCTCTGGAATCACTATGCTAAAATTGAAAATGAACTTTTACTGGTACCCAATTTGTGTCAATCTATCCTCATTTCAAGTTGAGGAAGAAATTATTTGCTCCAACCAGAATAGGATTAAAGATTTACACAGAAATATTTTAGTTGAACAGTTACAACAGAAAGACTTCAAAATTACTTCTTCTGACATAACTAAAAACGAATCAAGTTTTTGAATGTGTATCAGTTCAAATGACAAAAGGATCCCCAAGTTAGTTTGCATAAAGTTATTAAAGTTGTAATACACACTGACCTTTTCAGACTACTGTAGCATAAAGTCTTTGATCTACCTACAGCAAGTTCGCATTGTACAAATACTACTGAGAAAAAAGGAAAGTTTTTTTAAAATCCCAATTTCTATCGATTTCAGCGCAATTATACAGAGAAACTCAGGCCAGAAGTTAGGAATTCAGACCTGGAATTTACATTGCAAAACAGCTTTGGGAATTTGTCAGCTGAGTGAAGCTGTTATCTTCTAAAATACTTTCATCTCCAGTGCAAGGGGAGCTCTGCAGCAGGTAACAGCAACTGCTGAGGAACAGGTACAATACCAATGTAACAGGGAACAAAATAATGAGAACACACATACATGTAAGAAAAAAAGAGATCCTACCTCTACTCCCATACTCTGTATATAAAAATGCAAAAAACAATTTTAAACTATCTTGAAAAGAAGAGCAGCCAGTAATTTGGTAGCACTGCCAAAGGTGCAATTCTTGGTGGCATCCCTGGTGCTCCAGGCTTCATTACAAGGAAAGTGGTCAGAACAGGTAATCAAAGCAGGCTCCTGCATTCATGACTTACAGGTTTAAATCAGGTCAGGGGGGTTGGCCCCAGCTGGCAGGTAAGCCCCCACCCAGTCACTTGCTCATTTCTCCCCCCACAGGATGGGGGAGGAAATTGGAGGGGCAAAAGCAAAAGGGAAAAAAAACACCTCCTAGGTAGAGATAAAGACAGTAGACAGATAAAGACCTTAAGAAAAACAACCACCACAGAGTGGTGGAACAAAAAAAAATATATAGAAAAAAAGAAAACCAAACCAAGAAGTGATGAAGAAGCAACCCCTCAGCACTACCAGCCTGATGCCAGACTGCAAGCAATGGTTCCTATAGTGGAAACACTGTTATGTTACTAGCACCGGTTTGGTCAGACATGGAAACATAGCACCATACAAACTGAAGAGAAAATGAGCTCCATCCATACCAGGCCCAGAAAAATAAGAAATATTTCATTCTCACGGTTGCTGCTTATAAATTTAATAACATTTTGACAAGAAGAAATGAACAGATGAATGCTTGATATTCACACACAATGCAAAAAGCTAAAACCAGTAAGACCTTCCCATTACAGCTACCAAAGGGAATTTAAGTACCAAACTCACCATCCTTTGAAAACGAAAAGTATTTTCAGAGATTCATTCTCTCAAAATCATACCTCTCTAGAGAATTATTTCCTCAGCTGTGATATGTTTACCTATGAATAACCGTTTGTTACTAAACACCAAGTATTATACTGGCATATAACCTGGATAAACTTCATTTACATGCCAAAGAAATAATGCGTTTCTTCTCAGACATTTCCACCACTCTCAGAAATTACTTTTCTTTTTATAAACACATTTAAACTAAATTCTTCATATGCTGGTTGATGGATAAACAAAAAATAGCTGGTTTACCTCTAGCATGGTAAAATATATTCTTTCAATCAGACAGGGAAGCAGACAGAACAAACTTACTTCTCAACCAGAAAATTGCTAGATCAAAAGTGTCAAACGAGGCCAACGCTCAAAACACGATCTGTATTTCAAGCATTGCTCATGAATATCTTCTGATGGAAGGTTAGGGATTTATACTCTCTACTAATTTTCCCTGCTTTAGTTTCAGTTGAAGGAACTCATTTTCATTTGGTTTGGCAAACAAAGCAAGCTCAAAATTGCTACACAAGAAATACATTAACTCCTGCAATACTGGCTAGGTCAAGAGACGACTTTTACTGCTACTTTTGTCAATGCCAACAGCAACCTTTCCAACCTCTTTCTGACAAACAAGTTACCAAACATATTATGAAGCAGATATGTGGGAAGTGAAATGGCAGAAAATGGGCAGGTTATAGTCAAGAAAACAGAGGAGGCTAAAAGGCATGTAAGAATAAATGCCAGGAATGAAAAGCTGTCTAAAATCATAATGAGGTGGAGCAATGATACTGTCAGGACCTATGGCATAGGCAGGGAGAACTCCTGTCTATCAGCACGAGACTTTAATGTCCAAAGGGTTTTCTAAAGGACTCAAAAAACCAGTGAGACCAGTGCTAAAGAGTCAGCAGCAGAACAAGGATGGCAACTAGCAGGTAGAAGGAAAGAATTTTGTTTCCTGTCATCTTCTGGAACATATACAATGTTAATCCTGCTAATGTTGAGCAGGATTTGAGGGATATTTTCTAAATCCACATGCTTGCTGTGATACCCTCAGCCTATTGTATATTTGAGTAGCTCAATGCGGTTTACAAGTAAGTATTCCCTGGCCCAATCTGTGTTAAGCTCAATTCTCCATAGGACAATAAGGGACCATTATTGTACAATAAAAATCTTTTAATCACTTTAATTTATTCTCATGTCTACATTTATCTACTTGCATCATATTTAAGATTATTTGTGATTACATTGAGTTCTACTTGATTTGTTTACTTATTTGGTTATAATCTTTTCAGTTACCAAAACTTATTTTCACACACCACAATTATTTGAGGCACACAGAAATCCTTAAAAATATACCCAGATTTTTTAAAATATATTTATGCAATATATGTTTTAATATGTATTTTAGAAGTTGAAACGAGCAATTATAGATAAAGTACACTTAAAGTAGTAATGAAATTTGCTTTTCTTTTTCCCTTTTCTAAACATGATTGAATGTAACAATTGTTCCATAAAGATTCATTAGGTATTTTGGCTACTAGAACACAGATTTTCCATGTACCTGGTGGAGAGGTTATATCAAAAATTGCGTAGGAAAATTTAGCTGAGTTGTATGAAGGCAGTTGAGTTGTATAACTTGGGCAATAAATACTTCATGGACAATAGTGACACTTGGCTATCTATAATAGAATACAGTCTAGATCTGCAACACAACCATTAAGTTGCAGGAGAGATTTTTAATAATTCATCTGTAATTTCACACCACCAGAGAAATATTTCTAAATTCTGTTACTGGCAACAAAGAAAAACATTATAGCCAGCATCATAATATACCTTGCAAGTTATAATTTCCCTTGAATCCAATAAATAGTGGTTGCAAAAAACAGTAGGTCATTGGAAGACAGAGGGTAACCTGTTCAGATTTTTCTAAAGCACTTTTTAAACAATGCATAGAGCAATCTAGGGTATTGTCCTTATCAATTTATACTTTCCTGTCAGAGATAAACACTTTGGGGACAAAGAAGAAGGTGTATGAGATCATGTTCACCTTCAGTCAAACAGTAGGTCCCCTGTATCATAGAATCACTAAGAATGGAAAAGACCTCTAAGATCAAGTCCAACAATCTGGTGGTAATGATAAATTTTAACAAGGGAAATCAGACCACCATTGATCATTTTGGAAATCCATGATACGCTGTTGTAGTGACATCAGAAAATCTGTGGGTGGAGATGAAATAGCCTGTAATAAGGAAGAATAGCCACCACAAAAACAGAGGCGAATTGCAAGAGACTATGAAACAAAACCTGATTAAATGTCTGTACAATGGAGGGAACAGACACCCTCATTTCATACTGTCTCTTTTGAACACGCATATTTTGCTCTAAAATATTTAGCATGTTATGATTTCACCTGCAACTTCTGCTGTGAATCCCAAATAATCCCGACCTCAACCTGCCCTTGAGTGAACAGCTTTCTTCTACATTTTAATCGCCTAAAAAAAATTTTTTAAAAAAATTATCTTTCCTGACTAAAAAGAGCTTCTTCCCTCTCAGTGTTGTTTTCTGAAAGTGCTGGTGTTCCTTTTAAACGTCCACTGTTACAATAATATTACAAAGTCTTCAGATTGGGTGCTGTAGGCTCATTTTGTACACTGAAGTGAGAAAAGAACACATCTCCTGAGTAATAACCAGACTTACACAGACCAATTATTTATATGCAATGTTTTGCAAATTTCATTAACAGAATTTTTGTCTGGGTGTGAGCATTTTGCTTAATTATTTTTGTAAGTGTTGTAGCCCTTTTTATGAAGAGGAGTTCTTGTTCATAAGGAAGAGCAGAACTGGCTTGTGGGAACCACTCTCTGGTAATAGTAGGTATGCAGACCAACTTTTGCAGACAAATATCTTCCCAATTTCTTCCCTATGCATACTGGAAAAACAGACCTGCACGACAGATGCTTACATATTCCAACATGGGTCAGTCATATCTTTGGTTCTGAGCACAGCTACTGCAAACCACAGATTCTTCAGAAGAAAAAGCAAGGGGCAAAGAACATTGTGGAACTAGAAACCAAGACTGTATTTATTTACAGACCATGAGAAGAAATGCTACATTTCGTAGAAAACTTCTCTGGAAGAGCAAACTAATATGCAGTCATTTGAAAGTATTTTAAGTATACCCATGGACAAGAAAAGATTCTCAACTAATAAAAGTTACTCATATTGTGGGAATAAACACACTTGGTAGCCTTATGGGGAAAATACATATATCTAGCACAAAAGAAATATCTCACAATATTCTTTGTGGAATAATCTGACCTTTCAAAAGTCTCAGCTTTTAAAGAAAAAAAAAGAGGCATCTTAGAAATCAGGGATCACTGAGACAACAAAAGACAAGAGTTTGTGAGATAGTGCATTCACAAAGACAAGTGAATTATTGCTCAGACTAGAGAAATGTTCAATCATAGTGTTTTAAAAGCAGCATTAAGCCTTGCCACTTCTCTGTAATTAGAAAATGTATATGTGGAATCTTGTATTAGTACAGTTAATATCTATCTATACATCTCCAAAGACACTGTCAGGAACTAAGGAAGGATTAGACAATTACAGGCATCCACTCAATACTCCAAAATAAAGCTTTTTAGCATTGTACATAACTTCCAGATTTTTGTTCCCAGACTGGTCAATAATTTGTCTTATGGAGATACCTGATGCATATATTACAGGAGGTATATATTCCAGTGTGCAATATTACATAAAGGAATACTGTACAACTTGCACTCATTTAATTAAAAATTGAGCCACAAAGTTCATAAATACCTCTTAAAGTTAAATACTCTGAAGGAAACAGTCTGAAGTTACTTTTTTCAAGGAGTTATATAATAATAATAATACATATAATATAAGATAATATAATGGATTATTATCCAGAATAATCTTTATAAATTTTTCTTCCCCATGGCTTTTTTTTCTAAAAACAAGGAATGAAGTAGCTTTACAAGGAGCCAATACATCATGTTATTATGTTTTACAGTAAGGTCTTGGGAAAAAAAATTGCTAGCTACCTTACAATTATTTTTAGAAGCTGAACATATCTTCAAAGTCTGTTCTGCATTCCCAGAGCCAAGATGATATGTCACACTGAGGCTGGATGAGTTTATGAAGCCTGTGGGCAGGGATCCACTAGTGACAGTGTGTATCAGCACTGACACTGAACAGGAGGGCTCTAGTGTGAACAACAAAATCTCTTCAGGCAGCCAGAAAACACGCTGGAGAAAAGAAAATGTTGAAGTGTTTCTTTGTGTCATGTAGCACGGAGAAATTGTATTTATTCCTGCCAAAAAAAGACAGAATGGGAATACACTACCAGTGGCTAGATCACCGAGATAAATGCAGAGAAGCTTAATGCTGTTTATTCCAGGAACAGAAGCTTAAGCACAGTTTATTGTCTTAGCAGGAAGAGGAGCAACCATCTAGAGGGTTGGCAGCTACCATCATCAAAGAGGCAGGAAATGGGAACACAAGGTCCTGCAGTAGCTACAGTGGATTTTCCAGTCAGGCATTCAAAATAGTGCCCAGTGCCCATTTTCAGTCTTGGTTCCAAAAGGAGTAGAACAGTAATGCATTTTAGTGCTACCACCAAGACATTAATCATAGCCTCAGGCTGAATATTTGTATCTCAAAACCACTTCCAACACACTAACTTACTAAAGTAAAAGCACCTGTAATTCTCCTCCAGCACCTTTGGAAAGTTACCTTCTTTCCTCACCCCTGAGATTTTTGCTTTGGATCTCAGTCCTGTTAAAAGCAAACCCTTTCCCTTCTGTTGGAACCTCCAGGCTGAGAGGGTTTACTTCACAGCCCCAGCACTCCAGCTCTGAGGTCCACAGTTGTTTTCAGAGCAGAAATTGAGCCTGAACTAGAAGGTAGAAGATGAGTTTATATGAACAAGCATCCAGTGTGACTGTCTTTAAACAGCAAACTGGAAATATATTAAAGCTCTATCATTTGGTGCAAGATGAAAATACGAAACATAAGTCTCATTTAGCATAAAATAGATATTTAACAATAATTAAATTCAACACTAATAAGTGTGAAGAGAAAGTATTCAAGTGTTCTAGCAATGATATCTAGCATTAGATGTTTATTATTTATTAAAACAATCCTAATATAACTAGTAGTACATATGGAGAAATACTTCACATCAAGCATTGTATTAATTGCTGTGTCCATGTAAGAAGGATTAGGATAGAAGTAGAGGGATGACACTATTCCAGATGAAAGCCAACCATTCTTCTTTTCAAGACTTGAAATCAAAGTATCTTCAGTACCCATGTTCGAATGAATGAAGCATGAGAAGAGAGGCTAGCTCCTGTCTCCTCCACTCCATAAAACCACACAAAATAAACTTTCTGGCCACATACAATGAACAAGAACCAAACATTTTATTACCATAAGTGAACTTCAGTTTGGAAAACATAAGCTGAATTGTTAAAGCAATCAGTACTAAAAGTCCCTGTGCATTTTCTATTTCTGAACAGTACAATAGGGATTTTCCAGACTCAAAAAGTAACAACTCTAACATGGGCTGAAGCTAAAATGTGGTGTTAAGTATAAATAAATATCAACATATTACATTATTATTTTGATTACAGACTGATAAAGAGGAGGTGATCTCAGAAGAACTGATGTTATAAGAGCATCCTGTCCAAAAGGCATTAAAGATAAGGATCACTGGGAGGGGGAGGGGAAAAAGTGTGCTAATATTTTTTGAAGAATAAATTATATATAACTTCAGGAACTGTAGGCAGCAATCACTCCTAATCAGAATAACCAAACAGCTCTTTCCAGAAACCAATGTAAAAGAACTATAGAATGCAAAAACAACAGAACTGTGTTTATGGAAAATAGACTCCAAAATAAATGTTATCATTGACGCTTTCACGAGTTTGAGCAACAGTGGCAATATCTTTAATGCAGCGTATTAGTAAGGCAAAACTGTAAACTTAAAACTGGGTCATACTTAAGAACCTCCTTTTATTCTCTTTAGTCTTACTCCCCCCACCATGTCCTATATCTTCACTTTTTAAATGTGAAACGATATGCACATTGTTCTTGACTATAGCAGGCTCTTCAGATCACTGTATATGTCCCTAACCAAGCTTCTGCTTCCTCATTAAATCTACACTCAATTCCTGAATCACTGTTTCTAGTCTCTTATTCAGATCCTCAGCTCCTGCCATTGCTAGACTAATATTTCAGCATTTCTCATTTAATATATGCACACAAGATTTTCCTAGTTTGATCTGGCCACTGAAACCGCCAGTTTGCCACTTTGCCCTGCTGAGCCTGCCAGGTCCAGTGACATAAATTCACGGTTCTAATTTTGGTTTTTTGGTTTTTTTTTTTTTTTGTCAGGTCTTTGTCCAGGTTTTATAAGTTTTTTCAAATATTGTCCTTCCATTTCTCTGCTTCTAGTTTATAGCAGATGATTAATTAACAGAATCTATTAATTTCTGTCTCTGAGACTGTTTAAGTGTAATCAATAGCTATAAGTTATACATCAGCAAGTTTGCAATTTTGATAGTAGCAGCCAGGATCTCCCACTTACCTCAGTGATTCATGCTCCTCTTAGGGCCACTTAAAGTTAACCACACAAAGGCATGTAGCTCTGTGTATCACATTCGAGCCTTTGTTCTTCCATTTTTTTCAATAAATTTGCAAAACCATATTATTTAACTTTTTACCTCAAAGAAGAATTAATTCTGGGAGTTACTGCAGGCTCCACAAAGGAAGCAGAGTAAAAGGTAAAGCACAGACCAAAAGCACAGACCAGAGAAAACCAACATCTCTGTGTTAGCCTTGCACAAGCACAGACAGGGAGTTAGCTGGATGACTAGAAAGGACCATGTCTGCACACTGCAGCATCAGAGACTATTGGACTGCTCAGTGGCCCTCCGTTCCCCTGATTTTTGCACTGGAGTCTTTGAAATAGATTAAATACTTGCAGTGTTGGAAGCAAAGCTGAATAACTGAAGAGAAGTTAAAGAGGTATTAAAAGTAGGAATGTAAATTACAGACCCATTTACTGAAGCAAACTTATAGATAAACACAGTGCTATTCCCTTCAGACAGCGCACCAAAGAAGAACAGAAATAAGCCAAAGCCAGAAAAAAAAAAAAAAAAAAAAAAAAAAGAAAAATTCCTATCTGCCCTCCAAATGAGGGTAGTTCACTTTGTGTGCTGACAGGGAAACCTCCTCTGCTCACCTCTGGATCTAGGTCAGTTGCTCACACACAGCTCAGTTGCCAGTGCATTAAAAAAAACCTTTAAAATGAACAACCAAAATACCAGTGGGTTTTGCTAAGCATCTGGGATGCTTAGGTCTCAATTAATCATCCTTGATATGTAGCCATGTTAGACAAGATCATCTCCAGTTTATGCCAAAGGAATGAAGGCCAAAGCAATTGTCAGAGGTACTGTGCATTAGTAAATGATCAGAATCTCTCAAATTCTAAAAATATTATGAAGAACAAAAGATCTCTCACTCACAAAAAGATAGACAGTCCTTGGCAGTCCTCATCATCATTTATGGCAGCAGTAGAATTCCAGTGACTGTGCTTAGAAAACCATGCACTGAATTTAGCAAGGTGATAAAGTATTATTTAAAACTGCTATAAAAATGGAAGGATTTATTAGCCTTATTTATACACGCAGTGACATGTAAGTGAGTCTTGCTGAGGAGGAGAAGGTTGATTTTACCTGAACTTCAGCAGCATGAAATGCCCAGAATTTCTCCTCCATCCTTTCATTGACATTTGAAGAGGAGTATCAGCTTAGGAGATTCAGCTTTTTCAGTTTTAGACCTCAGGAGCGGTGACCCATTGTTTATCTAGTCAGACTAGGATCTTTGTCTGATTTTGGTGAACTGCATTAAAAGTTGAGGATGTTTCACAGACAAAAGCTTTTGTTTCGTTACTGCCATAGGTACTGGTAATTAAGTATCACCCATTATTCCCTTTATTTGACAAAGCTGCACACAGAATATCCATCGAAATTCCTAAAGTAACCACCACAAAATGCAGTCCTCCTCATCTGACCAAATTGACCTAATTTGACTCATCTCTTAGCATAGTTCTACTGCTATAATTTCAACAATGCAATCCAAACTATACAGCAAATAGAGAGAAAGTAACATGTAAATTCACACAGGAACGTACTAAATCCAAACATATGCAAGGCATTCACTTGGGATTAGCTGAAGTAGGAAAGAAGCTTACTTACACAACTCAGAAAAGTTATATTTGCTGGTCAAGATAAATGTGCATGTGGAGCTGCTTGCCAAATATAAAACTGAGCAGAGTTCTGGAATTCTTGCTTTCACTGTTTTCATTTGGACACGAACAGGCCTTTGCTCCCCACATGCCTCAGGGTGAGCTACTCTGAGGTCAAATCCCCTCAGCCCTACCACGAGGAGAGCTCACCGGGGCGGCCAGTGAAGCACCCATATGAATTACAGTGCACCACAGCACCAGAGCTCACGTTTGCTCTGTTCCGAGGAGCCAGAGGCACAGCCCTGGATCCCGCGCAGCCGCCCCGGGAGAGCGGCCCCAGGCCCCGGAGAGCGGGAACCGACGCGGGGCTGCCTCAGCGGGCAATCTGGGGAAAGCCGGCTTGGAGAAAGGGGAAAAAATGGAAATTCCAAGGAAAACATTGCTCAGGTATGCGTTGTGGACAGAAAGAGAGGGGAAAAGTCATGTTATACTGGAAGCATACCAGCAAAACCACCTCAGGTCTCTGGGCAGGAGAGGAAAAACTCCTCCCACCACGTGTTGACTGCATTTCCTTCCCAGTGCCCAATCCAGAGATAATTTCCTGATTGTAGGCTTAAAAAGCAGAACCTTTCCCGGGGCCTGATATGTAGCTCCAAGTATTTCTTTGTGGCAAAACTTTCTCTTGGCTCCTTCAGTCCTTGTTTTCCTCAGCAACTAGCTTTCTGCCAACTCATTCTCCCCTAGATGTGGCTGGGCAGGGCCTTCCTCTTATGTCAGTCTGAAGCTGGGAAAGGAGGGATAGCAGGCAACAACTTCAGGTTTTACCTTCTTATTGCTTTGGCTTTTAAGGACATGTGTTATGCATTAAAGATAATAAGGAGCTGGCCACATGCTCCCATTTGATGGTCCCCTCCTGTGCTCCATTATCAGGAGTGTGATTGCAGTTACACCAATTAACCTAAGGAATGGGGAGGAGAAGGAAGAAGATTTGGTAGTTTTGGTTTTAATTCTCCTGAAGCACTGGAAGAGGCTGCCTAGGACAGTAGTCGAGTCCCCCTCCCTCGAGGGGTTTCCAAGCTGCGAAGATGTGGTGCTGAGGGACATGAGCTAGTCATGAACTGGCAGTGCTGGGGGAACAGCTGGACTTGATGATCTTAAAGGTCTCTTCCAACAAAAACTATTCTTTGATGTACAAACTTTGATAGTCTTTAATAGTTGAGGTTTTTCTTCTATATTCTCGGGATTTAACAAGTTATCAGGATGGCAATTTAAACAGACAAACAGTGGATCATGGATGAAATATTCCCTTTGAAAAATCTTCCGAGTGCAACCTCTTTTGCTGTAATCTTTGTTAAATATAACCTGCATAGCCTGTGCCCTGGCCATATCAAGGTG
>NW_008610756.1:21376-32564 GCF_000691845.1 Merops nubicus | reverse complement strand
CTACCCTCTTTCCTTTTATCCAAATTCTGCCTAATGAGGGGCAGGTGGTTTCCCAAATCCTTTCTGTCAGTGATATTTGTTCCCAGCCAGTTTTCCAGCTTACCTCTGAGCTGTTGGTGATCACCAGCTGAGAAAGGTAAAAGTCTAAATTACAATAAGAAAAGAAATAGCCGTTGGATCTTTTACAAACAAACAAAAAAAATTTCTGGCTGCTGCTGAAGCTCTCAGTTTGTAGCATAGTTGTAGAGTTCGCATGCAAAATATAGTTAATACAAAGCAATCTAGCCTATAGCCAAGAAGGTAATTTTTAGATCTTTTTCATTTTTTTGGTGCCGAGAGGAACACTTCTGAGCTAGCTCTGCAATACTGACTCCCTCTGCTGGGAAAGGTCCATAATTGACAGGCTTTTTCCAAAAAAAACGAAAACATTTATAGTACAACTGATTTGAGTTAGCCTGATGAGGTAGAAGCTGTTTTTGCCAGCATGTAGGTTACAAAGCTGCAAGTTTTCTGTAAAGCACTGATCAATTAATACTTCAAGTATGAGTAACTTCAAAGGTTCGGGCGTTAAACAGGGTTTATGTTGTTGCTATGCAAACTGTGAAAACAGAGAGAAATGTTCAGGTTTTAAATTAAAGCCTTTTAAAACAATTATATTAACTATGAAATAATGTAATTTTATTTCATAATGTTAAAAAATCGCTGAATTTTAATTCTATTCTTCTTGTACATGCAAAATTACCATCAATGTAATTTTGAAGTTAGACTAAAATGTAATTATGGAGATAGTAGAATAAAATGTTATTATGGAGCTAGAAGAATAAAATGAGGTTTAGAATATGAAAAGATTAAAAGACTTTTAAAACAAACAAAAAGTATAAATACTTGCAAAAGCTGTTCTTGAACATGCATCCACGTTGAGCAAATGCCTTGTAGCTCAAAAAGATCTTCAACTTTAAAAAAAACAACAGCAGAAACCCAACAGAAAAGCCCAGATGACTGTATAACAAACATGATTGCACAGCTTCCAGCAGTTGCACTAAGCTATTCAGCTTTTATCCCATGTGGACATTTCCAAAACCTACCAGGTTTTGACTTCAGTAGTTAAAATTGCATAAATGGCTAAATATAGCCTCCTAGTTAGGAAATGTTCTTTGTATTAGAACCTTCTAGTAGGTCAGGAGGAAGCATCTAGTTGAAACAGGTAACCTGAATGCATCCAGTACATTTTACTTCAGACTGCAATTAATACTGGTGAAATCTGACTTAGTCTGACAGCTCCTCATGACTACACCAGCAGACGTGAGGCTGGACAAGGAAAAGGTATTTGTCCATGTCACCTAAATGTTGTGCTATTGAAATAAATCTTACCAGAACTGCAAATGCAAGAGGACTTGGATAATACCTAATATTGGCTGCAAATACTTTGCTACAGCAGAACAAACTCTGTTTTTTCACATGTTTTGACTTTTTTTTTTTTTTTTTACTTCAAGTTTTCATCTCACCAAATACTATATTAACAGACTTGTCCCTGAGTCTTTGTAGGGCATGTGTCCTAGTTCTGAGCTAGCCCTTTGTAAAGCTTAAGTCCTTACTCAGGCTAGTATTTCACAGCATTACAAACTGTTGAAGGTTATTTCAGGATTGTTTTTCTGCTTCTTGTCCCCTCTCCCTTAAAATGTGTTGGAATTGTGAGAATATTTTTAAAGCAAGTTGTGCCTTTAAGAGAAATCAGTTTGTTTTATATTTTAGGCCAATCTCTCCAGAATCCTTACCTAACCCTTATGGTACTGGAGGAAGAAGCCGGGGCAGGAGGAGGAAGGAAATTGTTGCTAGGATACTCGAAAAAGGCAAATTAGCTGCACTAGAAATAAAACAAAAGGATTAACAATCTCTAACCTTTTGATTTAACATCCAGTTTCAACAACTGCACTGCCAAAATTCTGCGGTTCTTCTCTTTAAGACAAAGAAATGCAAACTATTAATAGAACCCCAGTTTCACAGCCCTTTGGGATTTTAAAACATTGTCCCAGCGAATCAAGATAAAATACACCAAATGGTAGGTTAAGTTTGTCTTGCTGTTTTCAGAAGATCTGATCATTATTTATAAGTCTTGATATTTTTATTCTTCTATCTGTGTTTGGATATGTTCAGAGTTC
Source organism: Merops nubicus (assembly GCF_000691845.1). Classification (NCBI taxonomy): domain Eukaryota; kingdom Metazoa; phylum Chordata; class Aves; order Coraciiformes; family Meropidae; genus Merops; species Merops nubicus. The sequence goes on along the minus strand of NW_008610756.1, from coordinate 30,405 downwards.
CAGATCTACTGTAGAACACTGAGCTCCCAGCTGAAAAAAGATGAGTCTCTGAAATCAAGTAGAATCTAAGGCTTCCATGGAAGATTTGCTTTTTGACTGTACTGTTTTATCTTCATTTTGCATCATTTAATTCTACCGAGCTTTTCTCCATTTATAGCTTTGGCAGCAAATGTTCACCAAGAAAAATAAAGCTGAAGATCTAGATGTTTTTCCTTCACTAAAATATACATCATCTTGATTCAAACCCAAAAAAAAAAAAAAAAAAAATTTCCTGCCTCTTTAGGGAAGTAAAATTCCTACTTATTTCAAGAAAATATCTTTTACATGTTCCAATCCATTCCAACAGAAAACTGTAGTTGTCACTACTATGCATTAACTCTGAGGTAGAGTTAATGAGGTAGAGTTACTCTACTCTGAGGTAGAGTAAGTACTAATAGAAAGCTATTAGAATTATTAAAGCATGTAATTTTTAGGGCTTCCTATTCCACTGAGGCACACAGATTTTTATTTGATTCATGCAAAGAATGAAGGCATCATTACTCTGGTGATCTGCCATCATCAGGCCCCTACAAACTTTGCATGCAATCATGCTTTGTACACTAGCAAGTACATCTGCGTTAATGGCCCTTACTTCTTCCCTTTTTACCCTGAATAATGCCTGAAGCATCACCCTTGCCTCTACTACATATGTGGGAGATCTTTTGGAACACAAGAACACAGCCTGAGCATTTTCTGTGCTTAGGTCCAGAGAGATGACTACACAGTATTACTCCAAAGATCCTAACGGTCAGCTAGAGGAAACAGAAGGCAGACAGTGTTAAGCTTCAGCAAGTCAAGATTCTTCATGAAAGTGGAGCAGGAAGAACTCCTTGCTGTTCAGTCACAGATGGGAGGAACTGCTGGCCTCAGTGCATGATTAAAGAGAGATGAATGCATGCCAGCTGTCTACACTGCAGATGCTACACAATAAACTGCACCTCTGATTCTCCACATTGTCAAGAATTATCAGAATTCACTTCTCCCAAGTGAATAATAGGGATAACTTTAAAAAGCTCTCAGGGAAGAAGACTACTGGCAGTTTCATAATCAATTCCCATGACTTTTCCATTTTGATGTCTGGTGTCAGTAAGAATTTGTTCTGCACCCCCTTCTGATGCCACATGAGGCACAGATGAAAGATTAGGAATTCAATACTTACAGAAGGTATTGGAGATTATTATATGGCTCTGGGTTGACTATTTTCTTTCTCAAATGAGCTAATACACAATATTTCACATAAAGAAGATGTATACCAGGAGCCTTCTCTGATGTGACAATATTGTTATTTAGCTTTTCGACTTTTCTTCAACCATACATTCTTCTTCCTCTTCTGCTTATGTTCCTGTAAGTTGCAAGAATAAGCTTGCAGTTCTGGTTATTTTTTTTTCTTTTGTTTTAATTTTTTTTTTTTAGAAAAGCATAATCATTGCCTGCATAAATGGAACTGGGCTATTCACATTCTGAGATGGCAAATTGGTAAGTATCCAAATGCAGCTGCATAAAGACAGCAAACAGCAAATTGGAATGGAAATACATTTGGGTAATTACAAACATGCCAAATCAGGAAATGTAAATCTGTGTTTAAAAAAAATAATAATGCTGTTGCCTTTCTGCAGTACCTGCTGCATTAAAAACTTAGAGGCTATAATACTACAAAGCTCAAGGAAAGCAGGTTGTATGAATTAAGAAGTACTATGATCTAGGAGGTAGATCATTTCATAGTAGCTCCACAAACTGATGTCAGGGCACTACAAGGGTTTGCTATTCCCTAAGGGATGGGAAGCAAAAATATGCCCCACATGGGAAGAACCTCACCAGCCAGGGCCCTGTCCCACAGTACCCAAGAAAGTCAAGCAGACAGACCTGGAGATGGTCATCAGGGTCAGCCAGAAGCCCAGATCTTCAGACAAGTTCATGGTAGTGAAGTGTGCTCAGGGTCAGGCCAGGAACACAAGTTCCCAAGTCAGGGTCAGGATCAAATCTAGCAGTGGGAAGCAGGGTCAGCCATGAGCAGTAACTACCAGCTACATCCACAGTGAGCTAGGCAGGTCCTAGGTCTAGCTGAGCGGTCACTCTGAAGGCCAGGGTTTAGCTCTGCAGCACCTACAGCTAGGCACAACTACAACAGAGCTGGAGAAAGCCCTCCTACAGCATAGGTCAGGGTGAGACCTGAGCTTAAATGGTGCTCCCAGGCCCACGGACAGGGGGTGAGCAGAGACCTCTGGTTGGGACAGCTAAGACATACTCAAGTACCCAAACTGAAGATCAATGGGTCATTCAACATCATTAAATTCATATTATCTTAGAAGTAAGCATGAATGCTGAAGAAAAACAAACGTACTTGTGAGCTAGGGGTACTACAGCCTTGATCATCCCACTGTTAGTGAAATATTGTGACTATTGCCTGGCTGACAGTACAGTTTTGGCATGGTAGATGTGGACATGAACCTGTTCTAATAATGTGGAGCTGCATATAACAGAGGTTAAAATAAATCAAATCTATATGGGTTTACACACCTCAGAAGAATGACACTTTCATCAGAACTTAATCAAATGTTCAAATTCTGTCAACATCTAAACTTGAAATTCAGAACTAGTAAAAGCTTTCCATAATTACTGAAATGACTCTATTCTTTAGTCTGCTTGAGCTTGGGGTTAATGCATACAGCTTTATTAAAAAAAAATAAAAGCTCAAAATAAAAGATTTAGATATTTAATAAATAATACACTGTACCTCATGAACTCAACAATCTTGGGAAAAAATATTAAGGCTATTTAGAAACTCTTATGTATAAAGCAAAATTTCATTACTTTTTCTATTCTACAATCCATTAAACGCTGTTTTCTTAGAGAGGGCATATTTGGTAATCTGTGGAAAAGGCTGATTCCTGACTGTTTAATTTTTTTTCTGAAGTGATCCTCATTTTGTTTAGCATGCATTTTAGAAGGCATGAAACAGAATACATATTCTTTACAGGACAAGGAGACTTTTGATATATCAGGGTTGGGGTTTTTTTGTAATATTAATAATTCAAGTCATCATTGTACTTGATTATGCCTCTCTGAATTTCAAATTATTTGTTAGGTTACTGGAGTAGCTCTTCAGTGTATCTATTTCTGTCTCAGAAGCATAAGATCCAAATGACTGCTGTCTCTCTTGTTCAGTTAAAAAGGTTGAAAGACAGCAAATGAACTTGAATTAATTTAGACTTATCTAAACATGTGGGTCCTCTCCTGGAGAAAAGAGAAAGCTTGAAAATATAGTAGGCATGACCGTAGATAAAATGTCATTAATAATTTCAAAATCAGACATGTCTCGGGGGAAAAAAAAAAATAATTAAGCATTTATAGCATGAAAAAATGATTAAGCATTTATAGCATGAACCTATTGTCCAGAATTGAACTCCTGAAGCTACAATTTTATAATACATTAGTGTTACAGTGAAATTCAACATAACTGTGTTGTTCTCTACACAAACGTGAAATAAGCTTTGGGAGGATCTCACAGTTTGCAGCCAGATAATAGATTTCAGATGAGGAAGCTACTAGGAAACATATCTTGGGACACTCTTTTTTTTCTGTTGCAACTACTTCAGTTTTTAATCACACTACAAACCTTCTCCAAGCAGTGTTATGGGTGAACGTGTTGACCCATAAGGAAGCAAATGGTAGTCAGGCTGCATACAGGTATTCTGAGGTATAATCATTCCCATTGATTATTTGCTGTGGTATTCTTGATTTCCATGTTTAACCATTGTCTGAATACAGATGTAGGTTCAACAGAAAATGAAGAATCAAACTAATTTACACCTAAATAGTTTGCTAGAAGGTCATTTCTTCCTCTTAGCTAAAAATGGTGTGTAAAGCAGACACTGACTCAACTTGCAAACCACAATCTAAGAAATTTAAGTACAGCCTCATAAGAAAGCTTTGACATGTTAACAGTATGAGTATATCCTACCACAAGACAGTCATTAGAGTTTATGGGTTGTTGAAAGTTATGGTGGTTCAAACTTAAGTATAACAAAGTAATACCTGGGTTTCTGTGAGGAGTAGATTCTTTTGTAGCCAAAAACCAGCATACGCAGAATCTACACATTAAACTATTTTAAAACACAGTGCAGTAATACCACTGTCGTACTCTATCAAGTCTTTTGCCCTACAAGGGAACTGTGTGAGTGATAGTGTTGAAGGTGTCAGTGATTATTGGCAGAATTTATTTAAGAGATGCTACTAAAGCATTTTCTCTAGATGCAGTAATGTGCTGACAGAGTCTAGAGTCACAGGGAAATGGAGGAACGCTTGATGGGAGTTTAGAATTCCTGTAATAGTTTTTGAAAGTCTCATACAAATTCTTTGAAAGAGTCAACTACAGTATTCCTGCTAGGATGATACTTCCCCATTCCCCAGAACACAGCTAAGCTACTAAACATATAATGTGTAGAAACAGAGGGGGGAAAAATATTAATCTGGTCTCACAGTGTTTCATTTTTCCAGTTCCATTTTTACACTGTTTAGAAGCTGGCATTAGAACTCCATGAAAAGGTCTGGAAAAGGCCTGTAAAAGTATAATGTTTTCAGGGGTTTCTCTTAAGGGATGAAAACTTTGGCAGTTTAGGCTTGGTTTGGTGTTTTTTGGTTGTGTTTTTGGTTTTTTTTTTAACTTTTATGGTCAGATAGGAGCTTTTTCTACAATTTTTCTGAACCAGGAGGGCTGTAGTATGCAAACTCATTCAAGCTATCACCTTGCTGCTCTCTTTGTAGTGCATACCCCATCCACCCTGAAGAAAACTAAAACTTGCACACTGAGAAGTCCACTCAACCACTTTGTGGGGATGCTTGGAACTGCCAACACCTGCCAAGACTTGGTTCCTCTGCACTCTTAAGCCCTCTCCTGAATTCCCCTGTGAGGTTCACCACAGGACATGGTTCCTGTGCTGAGATACTCCTTGCTAAAACATGCTTACGTGGTTTCTTACCTCACTGTAAGCACTCAACAGCACCAGAATAAAGAAGTTAATACTGTAACATCTCTCTTGTTTAAGAGATGGAACTAGAGAAGCGAAATGGAAAATCAATTTTTCAGAGGCACAGTTAAGAGGCGGAGTGTGTAAGAACTAAAACTTCCATTGAGCTCATTCCAAAGACCTTTAAAAACGTCCTTCTTCCTTTAACAACGTATTTAACTTGTTCCTCCTTTCTGCATTTGTTGAAGATCTTGCATAATGCAGTGTTACTAGAAACTTTCTGTCTATCTGAATTAAGAACCGCCAAAAGTCTCTCTAGAATAGTTTCTGAGTGAAACTGCAAGGACTAAGTGGCTGAATAGTAACTTCAAAAAAAAAGAGGATGTGTCCAGTTGCTTTGGAAAAAAGTCCCTTCAGTTGCCAGAGGACTTGGAGCTGTTAAGACCACCCAGAAGGCAGGTAGCCTGCCAAATTGAATCGAAAGCACATCATGCACAAAGGGCCGTGTTTCACTTGGAGAACTCTCAGGACTCCTGTGATTTTACTTTTTATGCTTCACTATTGTGAGCCATAAAGGAGCTCCTGCAGTTGCAGTTTTAGATTTTGTATTTAAATTTCCACCTATGTCACAACTTAGTCTCTAATTCCCCATAACTGGATACTAATTCAAATCAAAGCAAATGATGAGTATTTTCCAGTCGTGTGCTCTGAAATTGCCTGTATTAGTTGCACGTGTCAATAAAAGGGGGAGTAGCACCATCGGAAATGTTGCAGGATAAGCAGTGGTGGCAGTAGTGGTTGTTCTCTTTGGGATTGTCTTCAGAGTTCCCGTACCCTTAAAATGAATTTTTAAATTGAGGAATATTAGAACATAGTTCACACTTGCAGCTTAAGATGTGCTGATCTGATAAAAAGTGCTGTTATGTTTATAAGTGAGCCTTCATTTAAAAAAAAAAAAAACCTTTGACACTTTACAGGTATAACTAAGGCAGCAGCTTCCCTTGGTGTCATGTGCTACTAAAAAGAGGGTTACCAGTGGCTGGCTTTTCGAAGAATTGTTGATCATGCAGCAGCATCTGCTTAGGAGCTCAAACCTGCCAAATGCCAGCAACGATTTATGTTATGTCCTTGCTTCTTAATTATTTCAATTTTTATTGGAATAAGAACAGTAACTAGTGAAGAGAACACCACTAGAAATGCAATTGTTATTAATTTGTAGGATGCTGGTAGTAACTCGGATTTCAAAATTATTTTCTAATAATTAAAAGTATAACTGCATATTAACTTTGAGCACAAAAAGGTCAATGCAACAAAATACATTACTGTGATGAGTGACTGCAGCCTTCACCATCTGCAGAGTACCTCAGTCAATCATGTTAGGAGCAAGCCCAGGCATGCACCAAGATAAAATTGTAATTATTTCCAAAAATAGATCTGGAAGTTCTCCCAGAATGCAAACATTCCTCCCTCGGGTTTGTTCTTTGAATGCTGTATTTATATTGTGAAATGTTAAAATAATAGATTTTTTTGGCTAGTGCATGATAATCTATTTTGACAACCTAAGTGGGTAGCAAAGCTATATATTTTTCCTGGTAATATACTGCACCAAAGGGAATAACCGATGGTTCAATTATAGACCCTCTTTAGGAAAAAATTCTGTTCCAGTTAAAATGTGCAAGTATAAGAGGTAAAGCTTCATGCCTTTGCCACAGAGTGGGGATATGTTGCTGGCAAAATGTTCCTTTATTTGAGTGTGATTTCTGACAATCCAAAATTTAGATTTTTATTAATTTTTTCTAATGCAGTAGTAGGTTCCAGTATAATATTTCTGAATGCAGAGAAAGACTGACCACCCTACAAAGACCAAGGAGGAGGAAAAGATTAAGTCTCTTATGTAAAGTGGATAGGAGATAACTTTAAAAAAATATTAAAAATATGTTCTGTATGGGAATAATCTTGTTCCAAGTACATACACAAATCTTCCATTTTTTTTCAGAGTTTTTTTATGACCTGACCCATCAAGGTTATTTTCTGCAAGTCTTCATGCCACATTCTTACCTTTAGTCTGAGCATTCAGTGAAACAAAGAAATAATTTCCCATTCATCAGTCATTTTTTATAAGATACATAGAAGCATCAGTTTGAAGAGGAGCTGAGCAAAAGAGAAATAAAGCTCAAGTGGAGCAGAGTATGTCTTCATAAACTGAGGCGGGCAGAAGTGGCAGATCTATACCTTTTCCAGAGGGAGTTGTAAGTTTGATCATTTCATGCAGTGGCTGCTCAGCGTGATTTAGAGATGAATGAGCAGCACAGTAATTGAAAAAGTGATTGTCCAATCTGTTTTCTATGGAGTGCAGAAGCAGAGGTGTTAAAGAGGGGGTCCCAAGAGTTATTCTACCATACAACAACCTGCAGTTTTTGTTTGAGCATACTACTTCCAGAAAAGACAGTACACATTTCTTTGTAATGATGATACTGTCCAAGCTAAAAAAAAAAAAAAATCATCAAAAATCTAAAGAGCATCAAGAGGTTGGAGCCACTTAACAAAAAGGAAAAAAGCCAGCATATTTTATTTTAGAATACGTCATTTATTAATGCAGGTACTAATTTCATTTAATTTAATGCAAAACTAGGTACTTTGGATAAAACCAAGTGAAAAAAAAAATATTTAGATTTAACAGCTGAATACTTGATTTAAAAAAGTCCAAAAGACTAAGCTATAATTTGAAAACTGAAAATATTTGATTCTCCAACTGGATAAATTATCTTATGCTGAGGCAAGTCTTAAATTAATTGTAGATTACACTAAAATTCATTGACAGAAGGCTGTGACTGTTCCATTAACCAAACTGTTGTGCTGTTTATTTCAGACAATCTGTTTAATTTTCCTTTGCTTTCATTTTGATGTATTGAAGATCACAACCCTCCAATATGTGCAATTTCAGTTTTCTTTCCTGATGACAAGTTTAAATTGAAAATAATTTTGTAAAATTATGGGTGTCAGTACAGATAGAACAGAACAATGCAATTATCTACAGAGCAAATCATTGAAGCTAGATAAGAAATGAAACTGAAAATCAGCTGCAAAAGCAGACATCCCTTTTGAGCTTTGGAGACTCTTTTGGAGTCTCTTTGGGAGACTATTTAGAGCTGAGCTGCTAGCAGCACAAATTGTTAATTCGTTATTAACATCATTATTATCAGACCTTATGTATTTTGGTGCCCTAGAGTATAGCAGTGCAGCTCTGTGGGTTTGAGAAACCTGGAGCAACAGTAAGACTGTACATTTTCCTCTTGAATGATCACAGGGCTATCTTCCCATTCGGTTGTGCCCTTTGGATAATCAGTTTTATAGGACCATTCCATAAACTCACAGAAGAAGGCTGTTGCATGTAGCAAATCCATTAGCATGGTAGGGAATTGTCTCAAGACATCATGGGTGAAAATTTTTTGAAAGTAGTTACAATTCCTATTTAAAACTTTGGTGGTTTGTTTGGTTTTTGTTTTGTTTTGTTTTGTTTTGTTTTTCCCATTTATGGAAATGAACACTCAGAAATCAAATCAAAGAAACTGTCTCCTCGATGGAAAAAGAAAAATTTTAAAATACCTGGGTTTGACCCTACATAATTCACATCAATAAAATATTTTGCAATAATTGGGAAATAAGTAAATTAAGGGAACTGTGGTTTCATTTTAGTGTTTACAGAATTTGCCAAGCATAGTTCCAAATTCCTCTACCTGAGAGGAGTTATATAGTACACGCCCATACACCCTAACCTGCAGACTAGGGTGTATTCCAAAGGACTAGGGAGGAAAAAAAAAAGGAGCTAGAACTCACTCACTCACTGACATGACTGTACTTTGTACGAACACACACACACGTGGCTTTCTGGCCAGATTTTCATAAGCAGGCAGATTTCACCTCCCAGCTGAAAGTCCTTCCAGAAAAGCTGGACAGGCTTTCTGAGTTTCCTGGTAGCCAAGATAGTCTTAAATATTTTTACGCAACATGAGAGCACTTCAG
>NW_008610756.1:2902-21345 GCF_000691845.1 Merops nubicus | reverse complement strand
GCAGGAAGAATTTCAGAGGTTTCTCCTCTCAACAACTACACAGCCTGTTTTGTAACCAGGAGAGGTATGAGTTACAGCACTCACAGCAGGAGGCTGTGGTAGAATTTCAGTATCCACAGTTGTGATGAGTATACTCATGCCTTTCTTATTCAGTAATCCTAAGGGGTTTGGGGGTGTGTGTTTGGAGGTTTTTTTTTTGTGTGTGTGCTGGAGGGAGTACAACCTTCTTTTAATTTTTATCTGAAATTCATATCTGGAAAGAGTATTAAAATAAGTCTTTTTTTTTCTTAAAAACATTGCCATTGCTCCCAAAATGCTGTTTCCAGCTCCATTTTTGAGACATTTTAGGCCAGGTTTTGAGTTATGCTAGTCAGTACAGGATATACAAAGAGTTCCAGTGGTTCTTGACCTTTCTAGCACTCATTTAACTCTTGCCAGGCTCTGCAGTAGAGCAGCTGTCATCAGTTCCTTCTACTTCCAATCAAAAAATGACAGCATTGATTTTGATTGAGACATAGCTTATTGAGGTCCAGCTCCTTCTATCCAATGGATCTGTCATGCCTGCTTATAGAATAGAAAGAACTACATGGGATAGTAAAACACCATCTATGTGATGAACTTGTGTAGGTTGCTAGGTGTGACAAATCTAAAACCATTTTCTTCCATTCATTTCTTTTGGTTGCCTCCTTGGCCCAGCAATGAGCAAGACTGTTGGAGCAATGTGGCTTGTGAAGCTGGGAATGCAGAGCCAGACAAAAGGAAGAAATGCTATTTCTGTTCACACTTCATGGTGCTCCCCGGTTGCCACTATAAACTTGCTGTGCTGGGAAGAATAGCGATGGCTGGAGCTTGTACGACAAAATGGGGACTCCCATGAAGCAAGTACATAGACATCTGCTGAATTGTCACTACACTGAGCCTTGCAGCCTTCCTGTAATTCCCTCCTTTGTGGGTATTTTGCAATACTAAACTTTCCCCTTTTTCTCTTTCTCAGCATGTTCAATAGCCTTTGAATATGAAAGCCCTTGTGGTTCGGTTACTGGGGACAGGAAGAATGGTACAAAGTTTTCACCGATTACTCTAGTTCTGGTGTCTAGTTTAATCTATAAAATTATGCTCTTTGCATGCAGCTGGAGAGCATACACTTTTAAGCTGGCAAAAAAAAGTTCAAGAACAGGGCATTATTTTTCAAGTTAAACAAAACCTTTTCAGGAGTTCTTCCTTAGTTTCCTTATTATGTCCCAAGCCTATGGTATGGCAATGTTAAGAGTTTTGAAGACTGGAGTCCAGCAACACCACCAGTCATGAACCAGGAACAAAAAGAATTCTAACGTCTAGCATCCGGATTTTTTCAAAATATGTTTTAATGTATGTGTATATAAAATCAGATATATATAGGAGCTCAGTTTGGGTTATTTCTGAAGGACCATCAGAAATGTCTCCCCCAGTTCAGCAATGAAAAACAAGTGTGATTCAAGTGAACTCCAACAGAGGTCTTATTCTTCAGGGAAATCAGATTGGGCATGGACTTGAATAAATGCAGATTTCAACTCTATCAGCCTGTGGGAGTCTGTGAATGGCTCATCATGTATTCAGGACACACTGGTAGGTACAAATGCCAACCAACAGAGCTGCCGTACAGAGATCAGATTCTTTTTCCATCTTAAAGCAGTTGTTTGCTTTCTAAAAACATACTGAAATAATCCTGCAAAGACCAAGAACTTTGTGAATTTTTCCTCATCTAATGGCTGGGGATTTTTCTTCTTTTAATTAAGGCACTGTCAGAATACTGAGGCTATAAACAAGGAAAAAGAAACAGTTTTGCAAACAGAATTGAAATGGTGGAGAAAAAATCTAGTTTATCTGTTTGGAGAAATAGCTTGCTGCTGTGATCTGTCATCTGGCTAATTTCTCCCTTCTTACTGACTGAAATTCATTTTGCTGAGATTGCTTCTGAAAGTCTATGTGCAGGGAGGCTGAACTTCCCCACAGGAAAAAGTGCATGTTGTTTTTTACCATGTTAATCAAGATTTTAGCACTGGCTGTACACAACACTGCCAATCACCTGTACTGTGCTTTAACAGACAAGGCAGACTAAGCAGCTCTCAGTGCTGCAGATGACAGCAGGAAATCTGGAGTAGATTTCAGAACAAAGGAAAAATTAGCTTGATTTATTTATGCACTGATCATGCTTCACTAGCGCTGTGCATCATGTGATTCCCTGTTTCTAAGGCAACAACTATGATGCTGAACACTCTCCTATCATGAACTACAGGATTTTTTTTGTCTTGGAGAATTTTTTTAAAGACATAAATGAGAAATTATTTGCTTCATTTTATTGGCATTGATTTATATTTGCAAATATGGAATTGTTAACCTATGATGAGTAGAAGGGGTTACAAATCTATGCTGAAGCCAAGGACAGTAAATACAGAGCCCAGTCAAATTAATTATTTTGGGGATGGAATCACCCCAGTTTACAAGGAAAAAAAGATGTACAATTGCTGTCCCTAGATGGTGCTTTTATTTTGATTCCTTACATTCTTTGAAGGCATAATTTACATTATGGCTGATTTAGAACATTTTAAAATACCAGAGAAGAACTATTCAAATTCTTCTGCTTTCAGCAGCAGCTGGTTCCAGACAACATATCAAGACCATCTAGATATTGTACCCAGGGTAGTAATGTGGTAATTGATAGGAACTTGATAGAAGGGATGGCACACCTCTAGGGAACAGTGATTTTATCTGTCAGATAGTGTGGATTGCTAGAATAAAGAAGAAAGGACTTAGAGAAGCTACAGAAAACTTTTCAGTACAATGATAAAGGTAGTCTCCAAGGATACTTTTTTCTCATTTGCTAGTAAGCTAACCACTAAGCACCTGTAAAGCCTTCAGGCCTGTACTGTAACTCAAAGGGTACTTTTTATGGTGTCAAACTTGTCTAGATATGATTGTAGACTTGCAGTAATTAAGCTGGGTAAGCTGCCAATTTAGTTACTCTAAGCTATAGACCGTGAGTTTTCATTTTCTGTTTCCAGCATGCTTTTTTTGTGTGTGAACATCACTACTGCAATAAAAAGCAATATTAAGTGCTCCATAGAGTATCATCTTAAATTGTAATTACAGTAAAGAAATCAGCTGAAACAGAAATAAATAGAAAGTGCAAATAAACCTTAATAAGTCTATAAACCTGAAAAGAAACACAAAAGCACCAACACAGAAGCTGAAAATAAACAAACAACTAGGAATTTTTCTTCGCAGACGTGGGCAGAAACTAGGCTGCTTTTTGCCATACCTTCCTTCTCAATGTAAGTGGTTGGGCACAGAGAAGTGTCTGCCTGAATGAAGTTTTTGTTCACCCAGCACAGCATTCAGTTCTGACAGCTGGTTGTATGGCCCCAGTGTTAAAAGATACTCCTAATAGTCAGCATCGTCCAACAGAAAATCTGGTCAGAGCACTAAAAAGAAGCAGCAGTACTTGGATGTCACCAGCAGATGTGCTCAGCCAGTACTACTATTAGCTGTAAGAGCTACCAGAACTTAGGAGAGAAATGGAGTTAAATGAACATATTCAAACCTAGGTGTAGCCTTGGCTGTCCTGGGAGGTTAACCCTGAATGCAAAGTGCACTGTGTTTTTCCTAATTCAGCCATAAGAGAAGTGTTAGTGAGTGGAGAGCTGCATCTGATCAGATGGCTAGCATCACTTGGAATTAAATGCACAGAGAAATTATTGGCACAGATTGTAAAGTGGGCAGTCACCTCACTTTTGTTAGACAGTCAACTGTCTAACACCTCCATGTGAAGGGACAGATTGAAGCCATCTGGGCTTCGCCAAACTTTACAATACTTGGACAGGAGACAGGAGGTGACCACCATGCAATAGTGAGCTGAGCCTTTGTATGTGATGTTGGATAAAGACAGCTCACTTCTATTTTAACTGTAAAATCAGGAATGTCTCCTCAAAGGAATCTCACAAGCATTAAATCACCATGACGAGAACATTCCTAATAACTCATTACAATGTGCTGATAAGAATTGATTGGAACTCGTAAACCAGGCTCATGACTTAGTCACGAGACAGATATACAAGGAAATGGAAACAAACAAACATTTATTGTCTATAATTAAATTTGTCAAAATGAATACCAGATGCCGCAAGTATAGGTGTAATTTGCACATGATATTGGTGTCATGTTATTTGTTACTTGAATTCTGGTAATGAACCATACTAATTCCTTGCATACAACACTTCTAGTGACATCTTAAACCTTAATCTTGCGTGGGATTTCCCAGTTGCTGAATGGTCTTCAAGACATGCACTCTTCTACATATTAGAAATCTGTGCTCCCCAGTTTCCCTCCAAACTTCACATTTTTATGAGTATTCATTAGTTTTTAGGTGAACTCAATAGCTCATTCATTTCTGTATCTAGGCCAAAAAACTTCCAGATGCTGGCCAACCAATAATGATGAAAGTCTTCTGTAACTGCATTATTTATTTATTTAGAAACAATCACTTGGAAGAATGTAAGCATCTACCATGAAGGAAGGTTCTGCAAAGCAGTGAGGACACAATTTCCGGGGGCGAGCCAGTCCTTGCAGAGATCCCTGCACCTCTCTCAGCTTGCTTTACGGACTTTGCACACACACTCCTCCAAGCAATCTTAGTGTGGTTAGGACTTACCAAAAAACTTTTTAAAGAGTCATTTTCAGCCTCCCAAAGAAAGGCTTTGGTGTGAAGTTCAGGGAGCAACCAAGCAACCAAGAGCTGCATAAGAGTCAAGGAGGAGCTGTGGGATGTGAGGTGAGCCATGGTGAAAACGGAGGCTGCTCAGACAAGAGTGGAGAATGAACATGGAGCAGGCACTTTGGAGATACCAGGAAGACAACAAGAAATTGGTGGAATTAATAGCAGGCAGAAAAAGATAAGAAGCTTTTCACGGTCGTTTGCACCTTTTCTCTTTTTCCATGCATGTTTTTCAGAGTTGAACTCAGTGTCAACAGACTTCAAGAATATGTTGTTGTGTATGCATCAATAGTGCAGTTGACCATCATTTACTGATCTTTTACCCTTGCCCTTACAAACTCAATATATTAGCACTTCCTTTTTTTTTTTTTTCCCACCAAAAATATCCCAAGGGAACAAAAAAAATCCAGTAGCTCAAAAAAAAAAAAAACAAACCAAAAAAATCCCAAACCCAATAAACAAAACCAACCAAGCAAAAAACCCAGCCTGCAAAATCTTTACATTTCTCTTTCATTCCAGAGGCTAATCCCCAAGAAAAAAAAAAAAAAAAGACAGAGCACAAAGCAAATCTGAATTTTGCAGCAGATCAGTTAATTTTGGAACCTCTGGGACATCCTAAAAAATGTTTCATTTTTGTTTGGAGCACAGTTCAGCATCATAGTAGCTGACTTTTTTTCTGCTTCTTGGCTTTGTTAAGAGCAATTACAACAGAACTGGTAATGTAAACATGGTAACATGGTGGTTTAGTAATGAAAAATGGTTTAATAGCAGAAAGGAGAAAAAAAAAAAGGTCGATTTAAATTCTGGCTACAATCACTATCAATATTTTCCAAAGGGGAAGCACCCAAAATATCGAGATAAAGGTGAGGTCATAACTCCACGGTATCATTACTTCACTAACAGCAGTAAAAATTAATAAACAGGTTAACGGGACTTCACCTAAATCAAGTGAACCTATTTCACTGTTTCGTTTACTTGAGCATATGGCAAATAGTCAAGGAACATTTATCAAAATCCAGAGTTTTTAAGACTACTGGGTAGTATTTTGAAAAGGCAAGCTGCACATCCATCATTGTCCATTGTTTAGAAGCCCCGAGTCAGATTTAATCTTAATTTATTTTAATATAGCACTGTTTATCAAAAGATAGAACTTGTCCAAAATATAACCTGAAGCTTGATTAACTCTTTTTATAAATATTATTTACTTCTAAGTTGTCACTTCACTTTGTATCCTGGTACTGAGTCACAGCTTTGACTGGGGCCTTGCAGTGTGAAATACCAAGAGCTTACTGTTAAGAATTGTTCTTTAGGAGGTTCATGTCACTCTGGAAGAAGTTACCAACAGGAGCTGCTATTGCCCAGCACAATCACTGTGTTGGACTGGAAATATATTGGTCTGTGTGGTCATACACAGTGGGAAAAGAGGATCTAGATAAATCTCAGTTCTAGAATTCCCCTGTTACAAACAACATTCCGATTTTCTCACTGTGGTTGGCTGGAGTCCTTAAGCATTGAAATTTGTTCCTGTCTTTCTCCTTGCCCAGCTATGGTGATAGTTTTAATCTTCTCATTAATTTAAGAGATAGAACAGGTCACAAATGAAATATGGTCAAAAGTACCATCTGAAATATACTTGATGATTGTTTGTTATCAGTTGTTGGTATCAAGAGTGCCTCTAGGTACTATCCATTATGTACCAGTTACCTTAACTCTGTGTGTCTAATGTTTTTCTTAAGTAGCTTCTCTTGTTAGTCTTTTTAATAATTAGACTGCTGTGGAGAGTGAGGATAGGTTTTGAATCTCAATTGACTCTATATCTAGATGTCCATAACCTTCTGTCTGCAGCTTTTAAAGCAGGCATGATTTTGGGGGAAGCTTTTCTGGTATTTCTAGATTTAGATTTTTAATTAGGGGTTGGAAACAGGATCTTTAAGATCACTCACAACTCAAACCTGTCTATGGTCTCAACCATGGTTTGTAACTTTCCTTTATGCTTTAAAAAAAAAATAATTTTAAAAATGATTGTTCTTTCAAGACTTCTGCATTATCTAAGTCTTAATCTGAACATTGCAAACATCTTTTGAAATCAAAGCCATATGGGACAAATGGAAGCCCAGGAACACAAATCAATTTCTATTCCAAATACTTAGAGAAATCAAGAATAAGGAAGTCAAATACAAGGTTTTTCCTTTGGGATCTCTTTGAAGCATAATTGGAGTAACTCAGCAGAATAAACCTAAGTACTGCTTTTTCTGAAACACATGCATGCCTTCAGAATCTAAATTATATTTCAAAAATTTGCAAAAATGTGCTTTTGACATAGAATTCTGAAACACTAGAGTTAGTACTTTCTCTTTAAATACGAGAAGTATAGAAGACAAGATCTTAAGCAGAAAGGAGCTATCAAATTGCACTTTGTTGACGACAATTAGCATAAAGCATTGCAGATGGTCCTCATCCAAAAGTTCAGGAACACCTGAAGACTGCTGGATTCTGGCTACAGGAGTGTCACACAGGATAAAATAGATTCCCTGAAAAAGCCCATTAATTTATTTGTAGCAACATTTCTCCAGAGTATTTCCAGTACAACTTCTCCAAGCTAGTGATTAGGCAGAATGCCTTTTATTAGACTTTTTGATGGTCTAGGGTGACACTATGTGGTTAATCTGAGCACTGAAATATCAGTTGTAAATTATATCTTGGAATAACTCAGAATGAAACTGGTCTCATCTGGTGCTAAACAGGCAAGGTTAGAGCATGTCAGGTTTTACACAAGTTTTACATCACTTGATATAAACATATGCAACAACAAAAGACAAGGTCACACTGAAAATATATATATGTGTACACTCTGCCTTAAAAGGGACAGGAGATTTAGCCTGTGGTCTAACCCTTTAGAAAGGGAAAAAAATATTTATAGAATTTCTTTTATACTGCTTGCTTTCTCTGTCATCTGTGTTTTCCTAGGGCCATTAGGGAACAAACAGCAGGCAATATTCCTAGTCCAACAGCTTCATCTCTTTCTTATTAGCTTGAAGTTCATTTTGTTTGCTTCATTCCTGCCCCTTCTTCTCTCCACCTCCAGAAAGACTGCTGCTGTCTCATCCATTCACATGGATGTGCGCACTCACAATCTAATTCTGCAGATAATACCAGACTCTGTATTTGTATGAACATGTGCCAGACTTCTTCATCCCTACAGTTCATATTCATGACTGGCATCACACACATTTGGACAACAGCCTGTTTCACTGAATAAAACATAGTTCAGAATTCCACAGATTTCAACATGGCTTCCCCAGTTTTTCACCCTTAACAACTCTGAATCAGCAGTTTGTGAACTTATCCAATGTCCAGGAAAAACTCCCTTTATACGAGTCAATGTTTAATGCAGGGTGGCAGCCATAAGCTCTTAATTCTCCAACTGTATCAGCTCCTATTTAAAGCTTTTCAGCATGCACCAGCATATCATCTGGGAGAAACATTCCGAGTGTGACATACTGTGCAGCATCCTCCAAGTGAGTGTCTCAATCTGACAAATAACCATCACCTTTAATCGCCCCAGACATAATCTTGCTATGAAAGCAATTCTCTTTTGTTGTCCTTCAGATGCGACTCCATTTTCAGGTATCCACTTTTAAAATTTAGCATAGAACACCATTTGAGCCCAGTCTCATTTATCATGCAGTAATGAGTAAGGACTTTCAGAATTAGTTCAAGCAGTTTTTTGAGCATAAATTTCTATGTTATTAGATCATGCTCTTCCTTCCCGCCCTCACTTCTCTTAACTTAAACCCTGAGGCAATTTCAATAGTATTCATACTTCCATGATGCAATATCTCCAAAGCCTTGGACGTGCCTCTACCCAATTTGCTGTAGTGTTTCCCTTAAAACCAACATAAGTCTGGTTTGGATTCAAAGATTTCAGGTTATCAGGGACACTCAGCAACCCTAAGTCCACCCCTCCTTCAGAGCCATAAAGTTTTCCTGGCTAAGGATCACCAGAGATGTTGACTCTCCAACCAGATTTCAGTCACTTCCTTAGCTATCACTGCTGCTATTTGAATTTCCATCCCTAGATAGTACTTTTACAACAGAACAGTTCCTTTTCAATTTGTCTATCCAAAGGGAAATTCTACAGTAGTTTGCTAGGCACCTTTCCTTGCATTTCTTACATAGTAAAAACCAACCTGACTGTTTTATCCACAGAGCAACCTGATTGCTTTTTTAAAGGTATAAAATCAGAAGCATAGCTGTTAAATGAAGCTTTAATGATCTGCATAACTAGTGGGTGGATTTGAAGGTCTGTGTTTAAAACCATGATAAGAGAACACAGTGAAAAGATGATCAGAAGAGAGCTAGTCTGTTTAAAGAATCATGAATTAATGTAGACCTGCTGGAGGGTATGTTATTCCCTTTTTTCAAAAGGGATCAGAAGAATTCCTACTCTGAGTTCATAGCCACATGTATCATATGTAGAGACACTGTTTTTCTACACGGAGCACAGAATTTCGGCCACAAGAACACAATTTACAGTGTCAGGTCCTGTACACCCTACAAGCCAATAAAGAATTCCCCACCTTGACAAAGATCTTTTGTCTCAACAATTTGCAGCTTCCCAAACTTCTCGTCATGCCTCTGAATGTTCTCCTGTCTCTCGTCCTATGCTTTCACTGGGGAGTGAAAAAATTCCCTCCTCTGGAGTAGTGGTGGTGGTGTGTGTTATGCCTAGTTATTCTACCTGGAGATCGAGTCTTCCTGGAAAAGGTTGTGAATGGCATACAGGAATTCCCAGATATTAAAGAGAGTAGTTGTTCTGCTCAAAGTAAAACCAAGAATAGTTTGATGAACTTACTTGTTCATCTTATCCTCAAGATCAACAATTTGTTTAACTTTTGTGTAGAAAAGTTTGAAGTATATTTTTAAATCTTTAGGAATAATGTTACTCATCAGACAATTATTAACTTTTCTGCAGCCTTAGAGAAGACAAATATGTATATATCTAAGCCCAGAGGAAAAGAAAAAAATTCAAAGACATTTATATCACCACCAGCATTGTTACTAGGTATAGTTTTGTTTGGGTTTTTTCAAATCAAGTCAACCCACCCTTCCAAAACTCCTGAGAAGGTGCACAATCTAAGGGTCTAATTTTTGGTTGTTCTGCTAATCTAGCTGCCAAAACCAAAATAACCACCCACAGCAGTTTTAAACCAACAACCAAAAACTTAACAACAAAAAACAGGTAGAAAGAAAAGATAAAAAGAAAAACTTAGCAGAAAGCAAAAGGAAATCTTAGAAAGAGTTCTTCTGTTCGATCAGAACAACTTAGCATATAAGGGACTGCTTCAAAGCTCAGCAGTTTTCTTGGATTTATTGAAACTCGAAGAGAGTGTTTCAAGTGGTAATCTGCTATTTTCATGCTGGTGGTGGACTGCACAAAGTGATGTTAATGAGATTCAATTCTAATATTGTATGTCATTTATAGCTGCATTTTAATCCATGCTGAGGGTTTCCAGAATGGATGAACAAACACAATTTCGATTCTATAGAAATGAAAATTCACTTCGAAGATGAAATTTAGATAGTTTGTAAATTACTCATTCTCAGTGTTTCACTTTGCACAACACTGCTGCACAGTGTGACCAGTGTGGGCTGTAGAACTTGTGGAGAATTTGAGCCCTACTGATATTACACTCTTGTCCTCTATTGTCATTCATAACACAATCTTCAAATCCGAGTTGCATCAGCTGTATTTTCAACTCAGTTTGAAGGACACTATTTCTTATAGCAGGGACCATTAAAATCGCGGAGAACACACTGTCCCTGTGTTGGTGCCAGATCAGACAATTGCATCTACATAATGACAACCACATGGGGAATCATTTATCACATACATTGCCATAGTTCCTAGATCCTGGAGCATTTGAGCTATGTTATATTGCACAATTCCTAAAACAAAAGCAGCTTAGCATTTTTTTTTTTTTAAATCACATCACTCAGGCATTGCTCTTCCAACGCAGCATAACGTTTTTCAAGCCTTTCTGTAACATTAGGGTTTAATCAAATCCAAGTGTTGGGAGAACAACTTCCTAAATGATCCTGTCCTCATTGACAATGTGTCCAGCGTCCCTTCCATCATCCCTCTGAGGCAAGGGTTTCTCTGTACAGATGGGTTATGAAGGTGAATGGGTGTTGTACAAATCTGAGAGGTTTACAAGCCTTTGTGCGGTGCTGTACATGTGTGGTATCAGTTCTTTCAATCACAAACTTCTGAGGGTTTGTCAGAGATTGTAAGGACAAGAACAGAGCTCCACAGTGTTTGGAAATGTAGCACTGTTATTTATTCCTTTCAGCTTTCCATAACAAAAAGCACATCTGTGTACTCTGACTGGAAATTAGCTAATTTTTTATTCAAAAACCTATTCTTGGCATTTCCCTATGTCTGAAACCAAAACATATTCATCTCGTTGCAATAATTCACTGCACTGCTGTAGTGTTACCTCAGCCTTTAATGCCACAAGAAACAGATGAAAATTAATTTCATACTGTTGTAATTTCCCTGGTTTGTTCTGAAGAGTAGGCTAAAAAAATTTTAGCAGAAGTTGTTCCAAGAAATAGAATATGACTTGATAGATTGAAATTCAAAATTATCACTTCAAAGGGAAATGGAGATCCACTATGTGAGAGGAGGTTCTGAAAAAAAAAAAAAAAAAAACAAAACCAAAAAAAACCCCTTCCTTAAAGCTAAGACATTAGTGTCCTTTCTGTGCATGAACAGATTATAAAATACTTAACATCGATACTAAACACACAATTGCTTGCATCACCTTTTACTGGGATAGGTTAAGATTTAGCACAAGAATGAGCAGTAAAAAAAGTCTGATGAACTTTATTTTTTCAAGTACTTTTAAGATGTATCAGAAAGACTTAAAATCTGTTTGATCAGCATTGTAGGTAATTCCTATCTCAATTCTGCCTCCCTATTTAGACAGCAATATATCATAGAATCATAGAATCATAGGGGTTGGAAGGGACCTCGAAAGATCATCTAGTCCAACCCCCCTGCCAGAGCAGGACCACCTAGAGTACATCACACAGGAAGGCGTCCAGGCGGGTTTTGAATGACTCCAGTGAAGGAGACTCCACAACCTCTCCGGGCAGCCTGTTCCAGTGCTCCGGCACCCTCACAGGAAAAAAATTTTTCCTGATATTCACCTTGAATACCTATGCTCTAATTTGCACCCATTACCCCTTGTCCTATCACAGGTCATCACTGAAAAAAGCTTAATTCCATCTTCCTGACACTCACCCCTTACATATTTGTAAGCATTGATGAGGTCACCCCTCAGTCTCCTTTTCTCCAGGCTAAAGAGACCCAGCTCCCTCAGCCTTTCCTCATAAGGGAGATGCTCCACTCCAATATCACAACAATAATTTATGCCTTGCTTATAGTAATCAGGGATTGCTTTTAATCACAGAACGTGGCTTCTCACACTGACATGCTCCATGCTTCCACAGCAGTGACGATACCCTAAAAATTAAACTACTGCAAAACTAAAGTACAAATCCAGAATTCTTCTACACCCTTATTTAGCTTTCTTCCTACCAAGCAACACACAGAAAGCACTGATAGCCACTGGTAGTACTAAGGAGAAAGTTTAAGCCTTTCTGAACTCACAGCAGATAAGAGAGGGCTACTGAAATTAGCAAAAGGTACCCGCAGTCTAGCCTTTAAAATGTGAAATGAAGAGTAATACTGAGATACTGAAAGCTACAGAGCAATGTTGTAAAATGTGAAACACTGTCATTTTTCATTATATACAGAAATTACTTCACTTGCAGGTCTCCAAATGCGATTTCAAAACAACAGATATTAGAAGTGAGAAACAAAGACAACAAATGAAATCATAGTCCAAGGAAGCAAAATAATTGTTGTAGATCTGGACTACTAGGCTGTAAAAGCTGCTCATTGCCATCAAAGGCAATTATGATTTTGGGACGAGAGAAGAAAAGCAGTAGTTCCTCAGTGGAGATGTGTTGCACTATTCTGAGGCATAAAAGCCCAAATCTTATCAGGAAGTTTCTGCAAGTCTCTAATGACAAGCAGCAGAATGAGAGACAAACAAGAAGAGCAAGAATATGATTGACTAAAAATCCAAGCAGGGGTAGGGTGGAGGAACATCTATTGATGTAGTAGACAACACTCACTAACTGCACCAGGAACACCGCATTAGCCTCTTCCAAACTTGCTCAGTAACACACTGCAGGTCAAAATAATCTTCAGGACCATAATGCTTGAACATAAGAGAATTACTCCCCTCGGCCTTTCCAGGAGATAAAATGGTCTGTGCTCTCCTTAACCATGTTCTCAACTAATTCACTTTACCCTGTCAGCAAAGCAGGCATCGCTGTTCAAGCCACAGTTTATCCCAGAACACCTGCACACAGCAGAACCTTTCTCCCTTGCTTCCCCCATGGAGTGTTCTCTCTTAATGTGCTTGTTTGCCATTACATCACTGCTTCATCTCCAGCAGCTCACACACCTGCATCTGCTACACCTACTCAAGCTGGCCTTCAACTTTTGCTGGGTTTATATCTACAAATTAAAGAAATCTATCACAGTGACTAGAAATAATATAGCTCAAAGGTTTGATTTTAATAATTGCCTAGATACATATGACTGCTAACAACATTTTTCTTTCTGGACACCCAGTATTTCTGCAGAACAGGACTTCAAAAGAGTTCCTTTTGCACCTACTGTTTCTGTTGCTTTGCAAATGCCAACAGTCCATCTCATCACAAGATTTCAAACACTTGGACCTTTTGGCTCAGCCTATAATTGAGCTTCAGCCACTTAAGTCTTGAAAAAAACCTTCTAAAAGGTGTTAGTTACATTTCTCTTTTTTAAAAAATGATTTTTTTTTCTATGTTGAAATCATCTTGATCAGTGTTTGAGCTTTAGTTGCTTTGAAATAACACAGAACTTTTTGAGAAGACCATTCTTAAACCAGAGGAAAAATCTGCTTTTCAATTTTGCAAGCTTAAAAATGTATGTGTTGTAAAAGAGGACAAGTGCAGCAGTGTTATTCTTAGTTCAATATGACTGTTAGCAAGTAGTCTTTGAAATTATAAACTCTATGAAGATGTTATTTAAAAAGACTTCTCTTAACATTAAAAGTAGACATTTTCTAAGCCCAGGGTCATTCAATTACTAGTTGCTATTTTCTAAAATCAGGCTCAATTTTTTCGACATGGATTACATTTTTTGAACGATGTACTGTGGAACTAATGCATAAGGAGAGATCATTCAGTATGAGGTTTAACTACCTGAGTTCCCCACTGAATCTTAGATTGCTGGGGAACCTGGAGAAAGTTTCTTTTAAAATTTATTTGTATAAAGACATGGTTTGTACAATGTAGCATGTGCATTACAGAAACTACTGAGCAAAGGAATCTCAAATTACAGTTACAAGATTCAAGAATAGAAAGGAATGCTTAGGTATGGCAAGACTGATGGGGCTTTCCATCAATAGCGTAAATCTTAGGCAAACATTTTATTGACTATAACTAAGCACCAAAGCATTCCTCTGATATGAGGCAAAGTTGCATCAGAAGAGTTGTATCAGCTATTGTTGTGAGTGTCTGGTGTTCGGAAGGATGGCAGATTTCCACTCTGTTAGCATTAGGATGCTCTGCCAGTGGCACATCATAGATCAGCCTGCAAATTTTCGAGAACAAAATGTACTGGCAGCATCAGACGGGCAGGAACACTAAGGAGACAAAACACTTTGTCGTTATTGGGTAGTGCTTCTATCCTTAAAGAGGAAAATGAAAAGAGAAGGCAATTGAATTGTCCCTCCAGCACACTCAACCAATGTGGTTTTCCTCTATGTTTTCTCATACAGTGAAAATACAATTTCTATCCTGGAGGTGTGGAATATAGCAGGCTATTGGCATTAACACAAGAAAATAAGTAAAAAGACATATTTCACTCAGACCATTTTTATCACCTCAGGTTTATAGGTAAGAGCACAGAAAATGTGATAGAAAAACACTGCAACTATCCAAATCCCTCAGAAGGAGAGCAAATCAGGTAATAAAACCAACTAGATGTGATAGTAGATTGAACTCTGCCGAAAAGGAACATAGGTAACCAGAAAAGGCTTCCCTAGATACAGCTGCTACTGTACATCCTAGAGCACTGTAAAGGGGTCAGCCCCCCCATCCCTGCTCGTACTCCCAGCAAGAACGTCAGCTAATGCAAAGCATGATGGAATTCTGTCAGATGCAAGAGTATGTCTAGCAGAAACACACTTTGCTTTACAGCAGCCACTGAGCAGATGCTAGTGACTCTGCATTTTTTCTTCTGAAACCATAATTCTCTGTGATAGGCTTGGTACCTTTACTGATTAGACAGACAGTCAAAAGCACTGAATGTTCTGTCTCTGGGGGATGGGGAGCTCTAGAGGCATCTGTTCCACTTCCTTTGTTGTAGGCTTGGGAGAACAGGTATTTTAATCTGAAATAATCGTGGCTTGATTCTCTGATCAGATGCTGCTGCTGCTTCTCTGCCCAGCACTAGCTCTCATGAAATCATGACTGGTAACACCAGTAATGAACGGGCTAGAAAGCAATGGAAATTATCCAGCAACAATTAAAAAAAAACTAGATAAGCAGTCTGCTCCAGACCATGTAGCTGCATAAACCCTAGTGCTGGCACACAGGAGAGTGCATGATGCTTCTTTGGTGGAACAGCAAGTTCATCACAGGTTGTTTGGTAATAGCAGTCAGCATTTGGCATCTTTGTGTGTGACAGAAAGCTTTCTAGTTGAGTCAGATACTTCCCAAACACAGAGCACTATTTATGTACACAATGACAGGCAGATGTGTTTTGTAACTCCTGTACTTTGTATTTTATACAAGATTCCAAACATCGGCCAAATTAACAATTATAATTATACTTATGCAAAGTAAGCATAAGCAAGCTTTCCTGGCTGACACAATTTGATGAGAAAGTATCAGTAACTTCCTCATGTGAACTGTCATCAAATAATGTAATCCTTTCAAAAAATAATTTCAAATGCCTCTCATGGCACTTGAATCTGAAATCATTGGAAATAACCCACCAATGAAAGCACTAGAAGGCTTTACAAATACATCTAGGGTCACCTTAGAGGACATAAATGCTCTATAAAGCTTTTTCAAGAAAGCCAGACAATTTATTTTTTCTAATTTTCATAATTGTAGACTACCCTGAAAAAGCTAAAATAATTTCATTGGCTATGCACCAACATTGCTGATACCAGCTCAGCTCCTAATGGTTCTTAAATGCACACAGACAAGGGCTAGAGGGAGGCACTTTATAATCTGCTTGAAAAGTGAACAAACCCATCACAGACAGAATAAATGGAGAAGTACACTCGGTTACTTGGAATTCAACTTTGAAAACAACTTTGCTGGTACCCAGCAAACACAGTCTCCCAGATAGACAGATAATCAGAGTTTATTTGAACATATGGGAGAAAATGTTGTTGTAAATATTTCCTTTGATTTGTGTTTTTCAACAGTCTGATTTGTTTAATAAGGAAGCTGTTTAGTAACTTCATTTGTCATCAGGTTAGACCATAATATGCCTGTTAATAGCAGTTTGTAAAAAGAAAACCAAAATCAGACATTTCTCAGTCTCACTCAGTACTTCTATCAATGTGTGGCTGAACAAAACTGAGCATTGTCTAAACAGATTTCATGCACTGATAAAATTAGAAATATGGATTTTTCATTTAGAATACAGTGCAATTTACATGTGAACATTAGTTCTGATCTGGGATATGAATAAATTGTATTTTTGTCATTATTATGTTTTATTATGTCAATGTCTCATACTGTTGCAAGAATACAGACTTAAATAGGGAATGTCTATTGCTTACCTTTTTGTGGTTCCTCAAAAGCAACTATAACAATACTGCAGTACTAAGAGGCAGTTTGAAGTGTTGAACCCTGGTCCTCTCACAGCCTGTGAGAGTAGCGTGCTGCTACATTGAAGTAAACCAATACCACAAATTGTGTAATTTATTTTCATATCATACAACAATAGAAAAAAATTAAGCTGGAAGGGGATGCTGGAGATCATCTACTTCTAGACAGACAGATAGATGTCAGGTTTGGGGGAAAAGCTGAGCAAGAGTTCTGTAAACTGGTGTTTTCCTCACTTTTGGAATCTCAGCCCAGTCATGAATTTGGATTTCAGTTGGCTGTAGATAGAGAATACTATTTGTATGTGTCTTGTATTAGAATGTAATGCCTCGATCAAGTTAATAATGATCAATTAGGATTTTATTTCAGTTCAGTATATAGAGAACTACATATGCATCTACCTTCTCTTTCTCCCTCCTTTCCCCTTCTTGCCTCTCCTTCATCCACTACTTATGAAACACTTCCCCTACTCGATACCAGTACAGCATCTCACGACAACTACACATAGCGGCATTGAGTGTAGCATCAGAGCACATGAGCACCTGGTTTTTCTATCTAGGCATACATGACTACCCTCTTATTAGTATATTTAGTATGGGTAAAAGAAAAACAGCAAAAACAAAACCTGGCATTCTTATTTTGAATCAGGATATAAGCCTTAGTTTGCTGTGATCAACTAACTGAAAATAGTATGTGCCTTTCTGAATCTTCAATTTGATGCAAAGAACAGGAAATCAATGTAGTGGGGAGTTTCATCCCTGTTCTTTTAAGTTTGCAGGTACAACTCACATCCATGCAGTGCTAAGAAAGTATTTCACAGACAGTCTGGAAAAGGTGCAATTCATAAAATAGACAGTGCTAAAACACACTGAACAATCCCAACCCTCTTTCTTACTAACACCTCTAAACAAACATATTTTTTTGGCAGAGATGAAGAGCCCTGCCCACAGCACTCAGGCTGTAGATAAAGTTGTGTGTGTAGGAAGGAGGTAAACAAGTGACAGAGAATGAAAAGAAAAACATTTTCAGATCGTTACCTACTCTGAGCTCACAAAATCAAAGCAGAAAACAGTTCTGTTCCAAAGTAGTTGAGCAGCTCAGATTAATCCAAGAAATCTTCTAACAACTGTTTTCTGCAGGTTTTTTGTTGAATTTATTGTGTTAAATACATTTTAATGTATTGGTAACTTCTCTCCCAGTTTAGTACAACTTCATTGTAGTTTTGGCCACTACCAAATTTTTCTTGTCATACAAAATTTGTGGGTGAAAGCTATATGAGAAGATTACAGAAAAACAACATTGATCTAAACCAAAAATAAAAACAGAAGGAACTTTTGGGCTAAGGATCTGAGGACCAGAATGTGAATTCCTTCATTTTTTCCCTGGCACTGCATATGCAGAAATTGTGTGTTCTTAAGCGGTAGGATATGAGTTCTGAACTAAACTCCTCCCTTCTACAAAGTTTCAAAGATCATTTTCTTGATCACGACAGAAAGGAAAAGAGATGAAAAAAAAATACATAAATGGAGGGCTATGTCATATGGGCCAAAGAGGCAGGAAAACAGACCTCAATGTCTGTCGGTTTAGGACCACGATTAAACTAATTGTTTCATGTGCAAATTCACCATGGCTTCCTCTACTTTACTTATTCTGTACTCAGTGACTGCAGCCAGCTTCCCTGCAGCTTTCACATCAGCCATTCCCAGCACCACGGCACGGC
>NW_008610756.1:0-2871 GCF_000691845.1 Merops nubicus | reverse complement strand
CGGCATTCCACCGACCCAAGGTCAGCAGGGCTCAAAAGCTCTGGGCTGATGCATCGCCCGGGGGGAATGGAAGTGGGACCACTGATGGGTGAGCAGGCCTCTTGCTGCCAATCCAGAAGATTTACATACGCCTTTACATTAAAATATCCCAAATGGAATCCAGAGCTACACCTAACGACTTCAGGTGAAAATAAAGAAAGCTGTTACGTTCAGACCATTATTGTTCATGCTGCTTTGTGAATTTATTTCTTTAAATTTTCCACTTGTGCTCCTGCCAAGAGAGATCTATTAGACAGAAAGCAGCAAGAGTAAAACTTTATCATTTTGTTTCAAACTATAAAATAATTTACATCACATATTTTACTTACTTTTGTCTTTTTTTTTTTTTTTTGAAACCACAAACATTCCAGCATCACACTGTAGGAATAAGAATAACAATAGAAAGCATAACCTTTTGCATAGTATTAAATGAACAGACAGAGTAAGTTCTTTATTTACAATTATTGTCTAGATAAAAAAATTCATAAAAACAGATGAATGAACACATATTAATAACCCCTAGTGGGATGGATTGCCAATGTACCACTGTATTGTTGTCCACAAATCTCATGCTGCTAAGTACAGTACGTAGAGAGCGAGCATTTATATATTGCAGGGAATTTTAACAAACTGATCATTTTGGTTTTTGATCCATTGTTCCCATCACAGAGAGGTCAAGCAACAAAAGAAAGGAATTGTGATGCACGACTGTAGTTGAAAGGTCATAGCTATTCTGCTTTAAAAGAAAAAAAAGTATCATTTATCATATACATAAAGCACAGTCTCTGCTCACAAAAGCCCAAGTTTTCTATGCATCTCAGTTTATATATGTTTTACTATATATACACAGAATGCAGTGTTCATTTTCTTAACAGTTTTCAAGTCTGCAAATGGTACCTTAGGGACGGGTACTCCTACAGGAAAATTTAAAAAAAAAAAATGAAACCAAGAAAATACATGAAAGGTGTTTGAAAATTAAAAGGCAAACAGTCAGTGTTAAGATGCTGAAAATAAATTGTTCCAGTATTAATAGCTTCTGTAGATGTTCAAGTCCAAAGCTAGAGGCTTCCCTGTAAATAGATAACACTTTTTTTCTTCTGAATACGATATCCCAAATAGGCCATAGAAACCCAATACGTGTTATACAAAGGATAATCACCGTATTTACAAAGCGAAGAACAATCCTGACTGAGTTCCAATCACTTTGTTGCTAGGAGTTAGCTAAAATAATTACGTTTTCATGCTAGCTTTTACTGTTAAGAACCGGGTCACGCTATCTGTTGAAAAGAGAGCTGTGTATGCCTTCAGAGACCTGGTCTGGTGTTGAGTGACAAGGCTGGATCAGATAGCAAACTAAGAGTTTGAGCCAAAAACATTCAAGCTTCTACACAAAAGTCCGGAAGCTGGCAATTCAAGCTGATTAGAGCTTTACCTGGCTGAATAGTCTTGATGCACCCTGAAAACATTTTATTCAGTTCAGTCTGCAGTTTGGCCATGAGGCTAATCTTGTTTTGGAGAGCTCTGGCTTGGTTTAGTTCTTGTGACTGCAGAGATGCACCACTCTATGAGCCAACTTTAAGACAACCAGCAAGACCTTAACAAATCAATTTATCAAGCTAGTTTGAGAGTGTTTTTCAACACATCTGGCATAATCAGTTGTGTAATCCAAAACGTCTTTTGCACTGTACAGTTATGGAAAAGATCGTATGCTGAAAAGTCTCCCAAGCAAACTTTATAGTAAATACAAAAATTATTTATGAAAAATCTGTGATCCACAAAGTGCTTAGCATTCAAATGGTTGACATAGCAATTATATAAGCTCATAAATTTTAAGTTATCAGGGCTGTTACCATCTTGAAAAATATCTTTCACCCTCCATACTGCAGGTTTTCAAAACTGCTTTCTGTGTAGAAAGCTCAAGGTAAAATAATATATTACTGTGTTACAGTATACCTTGTGACTACAGGAAGACAAGCTTGGTTAAAAAAGAAAAAAAATCACACAAAGCACATCTCAATTAATAAAGTTTCATTCAGACTTAATAGTGCAGAAATTATATTTTTCTTTTAAAAAAATCAAAGCAACAACCTACAGTGATTTTCATCCAAAATGCCAACAGCCCGTACTTTGCAAGTCATATGGAAATAAATGCCTAAATTACTAACTGAAAAGGATTAACACAATATATCACAATGTTTTAACATTAGTTTTATCTCCATATAGACAAACCGAATATAACTTATTTTAAATTATATTTATAAACTCAACTCAGTTTCATATCTCTCTAAAAATATTTTTGGAAGCCATTGCCACGTGTTTAAAGACTGAAATAGCCTCCATATTGTATGTTGCACCAAAACAAGTTCAGGCAGATTATCAGAGGGGGAAAAAAAAAAAAAAAAAAGGAAGAGAGAACCTGGTCAGTGTTTGATTTTTATTTGCAACAAAGGAAGCCTGTTTTACCTCCCTGTATATAGGATCACAATGCTACATCCAATGTGTTCTATTTTGGCTTCTTTTGTTATTTACTAGCATTATCTACAATATTTAACAAAAAAAAAAAAAAAAATTAATCAGGCAGAAATCAGAACACAATTGTAATAAAATATCCAGGGTGTGATATTACAGACATTTTCAATGAGCTGAGCTGAGCCTTTTTTATACTACTTCGGCAGGAAGTGCTTTCTTAACCCTACAAATAGTTAAGGATATTATCTACAGGTTTGTAAACAAATTACATTCTTTTTTTAGGACATAAATAAGTTAAAATAGTCAGAGCAATTTGAGCAGAAACAAGGCAACATGCCAACAAAGAAACTTTATATATATATA
>NW_008610755.1:2142-2836 GCF_000691845.1 Merops nubicus | reverse complement strand
TGGGATCGATGCCAGAGCTGTCCCATGGGGCTTCTCAGCCAGAGAGGACCAGGGACCAGAGGAGGGGAGAGGGCAGGACCCCGTGGGCAGGGGAGGGCAGTGCCAGGGCTGCCTGTGGCACCGGGCAGCTGCGGGATGAGCCACCCCTTGCCCAGGGCAGAGCCCTGCAGCTCCCTGCCCTGCTCCCCTGTCATGATCAGGGACTCCAGAGGGGTGTCAGGCTGGCAAAATAACCAAGCCACTGTCAAGTGCCTGATCTTGGGTAGCTACAGCTCAGGGTCACGGTGCTTGGTGGGATGAAGTTCAGACCTGGGCACCCTCCACCTCCAGCAGTGATGCTCTGGTCGAGGTGGCTTTGCTCCTGAGCCCTCAGGCAGGGGCCAGCTGGGCCAGTCTTGGGAGGACTTTGGGCCATATTCTGTAGCAATTTCTGAGTGGTTTTGGGCTCTTGGCACCGTCCCAGCCCCTGGCTCAAGCACCAGGTTTTGCTGGTTTGGGAAGCAGGTTGCAGAGGAGGTGACCCTGGCCTTGGAGATGATCCCAGTGCTGATGGGGACACTGGAGAACTCTTCCCCATGCAGGAGTGAGCAGTGTCTCTGCAGCCAGTGTGCTGCATGACACAGGGCAGCCTCAGCCACGCTCCTCACCCTGTCCAGCCTCAGGGACAGAGCTGGGATACAGGCACGAGCACAGG
>NW_008610755.1:0-2073 GCF_000691845.1 Merops nubicus | reverse complement strand
GCCAGTGCAGCTCCAAACCAGGCTGAGCCCTGCATTTCAGGAGCTGAGCGTACTTGGGAAGCTCCCAGCAGCAGGTCAGGATCGGCCCCTGATGCTCTGCACCCCCAGGGGGAGCAGGATTGGGCACCATAGGGATGTGCACGGCCAGATCCAGGCTGCTGCATGGGGAAGCTGCTGAACGTTTCCCTGAAAGGTGCCAAGTGCAGCATGTCCCAAAGTCTGGAGTGGGGCATCTGCTCCTCAGTGTTTCCATCTATCCCTCAGTGCTTCCTGTGCTGCAGCACACGGGTTCCCCTGGGAGTGACACCCCCAGGGGGGACAAGGGGGACCCCAAGAGGGTCTCAGCCCTACAGGCTCTGCGACCACGGGGAGCAGCTCGGGTGGGTGCAGAGAGGCTGGCACCGGGTGTGCTGACATCGTGGAGACCCTCCAAGGACACCCAGAGTTCCTAGGGTACCCCAGTGCCAGTACTGCCAGTTGTGGGGCTGGGATGGCATCTCCCCTTCCCCTTCCCACCTCCCTGAGGCACCAGCCTGCTCGGGGCTGCTCCCTCCACAACCAGCTCGCAGGGTGCAGGTTGTCTGCCAGCTGAGGCGAGGGCTGGAGCCTCGGAGGGGGCTGGAGGGCAGCCAGGCTCCCCGGAGCCCCCCCTGCTCCTCCCTGAGCTGCTACCAGCGAGCTCGGGCCGGGATGCGACGCAGCCTCAGAGTTGCTTGGAAACTGCATGTTTCCAAACCCGATTCTCCCAAGAAAAAGCAAACAGTGGCATGAGGGAAGAGGGGAAATAAATGCGAGGGTTCCGTGCTGAGCCTCCTCTGGGAGCGGTCACCCGTGGGTGCAGGGAGGGTGAGGAGGTATGAGGATGTGAGCTCGGGTCCTGTGGTGGATTTTCCAGCTCAGTTTTGGTCTTGAAAGCTGTCAGATAGAGCAAACATCTGTATTTCTGCCTTGGAAGGGAAGCTGCCAGCAGTGGTGCAGGTGGAAGCGACGCGGGTGGTACGAGCAGTGGTGGATCTGGAATGGGATGGTGGAACAGTGCAGACACTGGGTCTAGGAAGACAAAGTCCAGTTGCTCTAAACAAGGCTCCACATCAGATCCTGAGCACCTCCAGGGTGCAGACCCTGCCACAGCTGGCGCTGCACACATGGGTGCAAATTCTCCTGAGGGTGGCTTGAGAAGATGTGCCCAGGGTGGGTGCTGGGGGTGAAATCTCCCGTCCCTGAAGGCTCAGACCAGGGGCAGAGCCAGCACAGAGCTCCTCCAGTGCTGGGAGGCTGGTGACTCAGTTTCCCCTTCCCTGCTGTGCCAGGGGAATGGACAGTGGAGAGGCCAAAGGGGCACAGGTCACACTGGAGTAAGGGCTCCTGCCCCCGAGACTGGGGAAGGATGGAGACCAAGCTGGCAAGTGATTGCCCTAGCCCAGTCTGGCTTCTGGGAGCCCCCAGTGCTGAGCACGTGGGCTGCTGTCAACACCCAAACCGTGCTGGTGCTGTGATGGGTGGCACTGGTGCTGCTGGGGTGAATTCATCTGCTCGAGGCTGGTCCTCAGCTGGAGAGCTGAGAGCAGCAGAGAGCCCCGTGCCCCCTGGCAGTGCCCACACCGAGGAGCAGCCCCCGAGCTGGGCTCTGGGCCAGCGCCTTGGGCCTGGGATGGTGTCTGGGGATGCTCGGGTAGGGAGCAGTGACAGTGGGACCCCCCCTGGCCAGAATCCACAATGCCCAGGAGAGTGCCAACGATGAAGGGCTGTGTAGAGCAGCCGTGCCTGTGAGCAGGTGTCACCTGGACCTTTCTAGTGTCCCCGAGCACCTCAGGAGGGCTGTGAAGCACCTTGTCCTGTCCCAGCTTCCCCAAGGGTCTCTGCCAAGCAGCGCTGGCACAGGGGGACAGAGGGATAGGGGAGCCCAGCCTGGGTCCCCGAGTTACCTGGCACCATCCCAGCACCAGGAAGCCTGCCTAGGTGTGGGGGGGCTGAGGCTGGGGGGCACCACAGGGGCTGAGCACAGCAGGGACCCTCCTGCTTGGTGCCAGGCAGTCTCTAGCCCTTGGCACGGGGGTCCCCGGCTGAATCCTG
>NW_008610754.1:0-1532 GCF_000691845.1 Merops nubicus | reverse complement strand
GATTATTATTATTATTAATAATAATAGAGCTCCGTCACCATCTCGCAGCCACCCACCCGTGGCAATCCCATCGGGCGATTGCCCACCCTGGGTCTTGATGTCCCTGTGCCACGAGGCAGCCCTATGCCAGGGCCAGTTGTGCCATGGTAGAGCCACTCGGCTGAGCCCACGTACCAAACATGCCCCACGGGGCCACCACCAGCTCAGGGCTATGAGGAGCCCCGAGGAACCGTGCTGATCAGCCTTTAAAACCTGTCTGGGAACAAAGCTGGCAGCTCTCGGGGAATTTAGGAGAGGATGGGCACATGCAGACACTGTGCCAGTGGCAGAGGGGCCTGGAGGTCCCCTCCAACCCGCGGATAACCTTTTTTTTTGATACCCTGTTTTGGAGTTTGGACTGATTCCAGTCACGCTGAGACCGCCCAACTCGTGTCACAGGTGAGCAGCCAGCAGCCCACGGCCAAGCAGCAGCCCCCGCTTCAGCTCGCAAGCAAAGGCAAGGTTGAAAATGCCCCTTAAAAGCACCAAAACTGGTGCTCAGGCAGCAGCATCACCCGTGCCTGGCCTCAGGGGGCCAACGTGGGAGCTGGGGCAGGACTGGGCAGAGCCACGTGCCCCCTACGCCGTGGCACGGGGTGAGAAAAGCCCCGTGATAACCCCGGGAGCATCCTTCTGGAGAAAGGCTTCGCCCCGGGGCTTTCCTGGCAATAATTAATTGAGTCATATTTCAATCCAGCCAGCAGCCATATGGTAGAAAAGAGGATTAAAATTCAGGGAAATCCAGTTAGAAGGGGGGAAAAAAAATCCTTCGTGCCTGGCCCCAACCTCCTGCCAGGGGAGGTGCCACTGCCACCCGCACCCGGGCTCGATGGTTATATGATAATTTTAGGGGAAACAGGGAAATAAAGAACATGCCAGACCTGCAGCAATCCCCAGCAGGTAGCGTGGTGGCAGCTAAGGCGTGCTGCAAATCGCCACCCTTTGGGGTAACGAGCTTTAAGTTCATTAGGAACTCGTTAGGAACGGGTGGAGGGGGGGGTTGCCGAGCTTCGAGATTTTCCTTAAATATAAATCCATCTTCCACCGAGGAGGGCAAGAAGGCAAAAGTTGTTTTTTTTTTGCTAGATTCCCCTTGCCCTGGCCCCGGGTTTCCCCCCAGCCCATCTTCCCGGAGATTTTCCCAGCGTTAATTTAGCCGGTGCTGGGAAAAATGAGGATTTGGATGGGAAGGATGGGGAGAGGGAGGCTGCGGAGGGGGGGGGGGGGTGGGTGCCTGCATGCCCATCACCCCCCAAATCCCTCATCGAGCCCTCCTGGGGCCAGATCCATCCTAGCAAGGATTTAGGGTCGGGAAAGTCTCACGGGGAGGGAAAAAAAATCCCGAGAGAAAAAAAAAAAGAACACTACGTCTCATTCATCAGCAGAAAAAGCCTTTCCTGTGATGGCAAATCCGTTGATTAACTGAGGCTCAAACCCTCTAAATCAAACCTTTGTTGGGGAGACTGAACTCCTGGTGCCAGGTACCTGCCCCC
>NW_008610753.1:10792-13266 GCF_000691845.1 Merops nubicus | reverse complement strand
ACATTCCCGTGACACACGGAGCCGGGCTGCCTGCGGGGTGCCTGCCCTTTCCCCGCCAGCACCAGCGCTGTCCCCCTCTTCTAGCCCCTCCTTTGGGGCTGAACAGCCGCAATCTCACCCAAAGCCCTGGCGACTCCACATTTTAACCGTGAGAGAACCAAGAGACGTTTCAAAGGCACCCAAAGAGCCACTTCCAGAACTATGCTCCAGTTAAATGTTTCAAAGTTTCTCTCCTGTAATTGCCCTCCGCAAATAATTTGATTAACTCAAGCTTACCTGCACACAATTTCTATTTTTCAGAGGGAGAATTAGTATAATTTTTTTTTTGACTGATAGCTGCAATCTTCCAGAACTTTAGAGCATTATAAATTTACCAATTGAGTCACACTGCCAGGAATTCCCTGTGCAGACCATATATTATCCACCAAGGAGCAGGAACCAGCTCTCCTACCCGCTGTTCTAACTGCTGCTGCTTGTTGCTTTGGAGCTGCTGCTGTGCATGGCAGAGTTAATAAGTGAGGTGCCAGATGCTGACAGAATTTCACAGTACAAAAAAAAAACCACATGAGTGGTGACTGAATCTGTTGTTTCCTCCAGGGAACACCTCTGAAGACTACATAAGAATCCTACAGAATGTCTCGGCCAAGGGAGCTGCGGCGTACATGAGAGGTCAGTGGGGAGCCCCATGGAGGGCAAGAGTCTGCCAAGAGAGGCTGCAGAGCTGGCTGAAGAGCAGTCTGTGTGTCTTATCACTACTCATTTTAGTGACAAATAGCTTTTTGACCAAATGGGCGTTTTATAGGGAAAAAAAATCCCTAAGATTTCCTGAAACGTGGGTGTGTTTGGTCAACTCCCCGTCTGATCACATAAACTCTGATCAGATTTTAACTTTTAAATTGGTAAGAAAAAATAACTATTCCTTCTGCACACAACCAGATGACTACAGATCTCCATTATTTCCCTTCAAATACCGTGGAAGGACATTTTCACTGCACCTTCCAGTCCTTTCCAAGGGCTGTGTGAGTCCTTGGAACTCTTTAACACCCCACTTCCATGTGGGAACTCCCAAGATGTGGCCAGGGCCTTTTCTTGGAGCTTCCTGCAGCAAAACCACTGAGCAGGTCTTTCCATTTAGCAGGAACTACGTTGCTGTGTTGTGTCTCACTCACATAAGGCCAAGTTCAGGTCACTAGAGCTCATTTTAAAACTTGTTTGCTTTCCCTTCTAGTGTCCAAACCAGTAAACAGTTCAAAACTGAGATTGTTTGGGAAAGGTGTTTGTGAAGACATCCAGTGCAAGAGCGAAGAGCTGGTGATCAGTAAAAAAGGCCTCTACTTGATTTATTGCCACTTGAACTTTCATTTCTCCAGCTGTCCAAACAGCCCCACCGACCTCAAGATAGAATTCCTGGTGAACGACAAAGTCAACAGGCAAACGTTATCCACGTGGTGCGCCTCAGAAACGTGCCCAGAAAAGACTTTTAAGACCTTGTTACAGCTCCATTTGACATACCTGAACGTGGAGGACCGAGTTTCAGTAACACTCAATCATCCTAAGTTCTTGAATGAAAATTCTCTTCCCAATGACAACGTTTTTGGGGTCTTGAGGTTCAGCGATTAAACGTGAGGAGCTCTTGACTTCCCTCTGCTGCCCAGCCTTACCTTTCTCTGGACAACAGGAGCCTGCTTTTGCTAGGCAACACCTTGTTCCAAATTTCCTACCTTACCTCATCGCTAGGGTAAACAAGGAACTTTGTGAGTGTCCCAGAACGAAACCTAAAACTCCGCAAGACCTACAGGTGACAGATTCCTCTGGGTGGGATTCTTGTTGGAATACCCAGCATCCAACCCAATGGTTCCTCAAAGCAAGGCTGTGTCAACAAAGATTAAAACATCACCAATCATGGGAAGAATATGCAACACCAAGACTTTTTGGCTAATGGACCGCTGGCCAGGAGCCTGTGCTCAGGAGATGGGGAAATCTTTTTAACTGAATTTTACGAAGTAGTATCTTGACGTGGTCTTTCCAAAAAACTAAGAGTCAAAGCTTGCAAACAAAGCTTTCTTTACAGCTGGAACGTGCAACAACAGCTCTGGAGTAGGTTTATGGACAGATCATATGAAAGCAGAGATGATGATGAACTCTCAGGCTGGTAGCTAAAACTCTGGGGCGGGACATAGGAGATATGGGACTTAGAGGATATTTCTGTGCTGCATTCTGCTATGGACTTGATGCAGTTCCGTGTGTCTTCCTTTTTACTATTTATCCATCTTTTTTATTTCAATATCAAGCTCTCTGGGGCAGAGACTTTATCCATGCACAGTGCTCAGCCTCTGTTCTCACCTGGGGTTTCTAGACCTTTTCATAGCAAATATTAAAATAGCAATATTTTAATTGGGAAGGGAATATTTTAAGTGGGGATGGAAGAGACTAAAAATGACTAAAGCTGGTACCAATTCACTCTTTCACCTTTT
>NW_008610753.1:0-10761 GCF_000691845.1 Merops nubicus | reverse complement strand
CCTTTTCCCTTCACCTCTGAGATCCTACTAAGGTCTGGTTTAACTGGTATTTGAGTTTTTCCCCCTATCTACCTGTGCCTTCTTTCCTTTACATGACTAGAGTCTGGCAAACAGTTCACATCAAAACATTTAGTCATGGATTTAGTTTCTGGCTTCAGAAATTCAATATTTTATTATTCAAGCTTAGTTGATGTTGTCAACTGATGTAGCTTAGTTTGTGTAAGCACACTCAAAATACTCCTAATAATGGTAATTTTTTTTTTCTGTTACATCACCAGAAACTGATGATATTTATGATAAGGTTTCATCCCATCGACCAGCTGACTTCAAAATGCACAAGAAGCTTTCAGAGGGTCACAAGTGGTTGATGGGATTCATTGCTAGAGACACCTACTTTCTGTTTTGATAAACATGGGTGAAAACAAAATTTCCTTTTGTTATTAATGGTTGGGAGGGGGAAAAAAAAAAAAAAAGAAAACTAAATTTGTGGGATTTTTCTTTCTTTTCCCCTCAAAGAAATTTATTTTTATAAAAGTCAGTTTAACCTGTCCCATGACATCGTAACCTCCGTGGGATGTACTCACCCTATAAATATCTCTTGTTTCTGAATAGGTTTTTTTAACGTCTGTCTGCTTCCACCTCAATACACACAACTACTACCCAGAGAAGTTTAGGGAAGTCTGGCAGTGAGAAATCATAGCTCCTGAAGATAGAAAAGGCAGCTAATAATGAAAATATGCATTTACTCACACATACAACCCTATTCCTCCCACCTTTCCCTGAAGGCTTTGAATTGAAAGAGAAAGAGCATTCTTTTTAAAAATATAGAGCAGCTCTCTGCATAAGATGATTTTATTCTATTATCTTGGCAGGTGGAGAAAATCCTGACAAAGCAGCGCTAAGCTTCTCAGCTCCAGGCTCCTTAATACCACAGGATAAAGCAGTCTGGCCCCTACTCCGTTGCCTCTAAGAAATAAGAATAAATTATAGCCTTAAAGAGAGCCCATTAATGGTGTGCAATTTTGCCATCAGTTATAAAAATGTTAAATAGCTTTCACTGAAACAAGGCCCTGAGCCAGGCAGCAGCCTCCCCCTTCCCATTTTCTGGCAGACTTCAAATCACTTCACTCCTTTTTTTCTTCTCTTATTTCCTATTTTTTTGAAGCAAGTCATTTCTGACGACAATCCTGTACTTTAAAACCAAAAGTCCAGGCTGATCCTTGGCACAAGGCCATGTCTTCTCAGCAACACCAACCGTGATGCTCTTTGGGGAACAACCATTCCCACCATCTCAGCTTCATCATCTGCAGCAGATGGAGCTTTTCTGTCCGAGGGTCTTCTCAAGGAGAAGACCTCCACTTCATCCTCCACTTCTGAGGAGGACCTCAGACCTTCACACCCTGCTCTGGTTCCCCACCACAGGGCTCAGCCCATGAGAACAGGGAGACTACTGAAAGCACAGAAGTCAGAGAAATTTTGAAAATTCCTCCCCTTGCCCTCAGATGTGGCAAACGTGGCTTTCTGTACATATGCTCTGTTGCCAGCTTGGCCAGAAACAGGAACCATCGGGACTCTCACAAGCAAATCTGCTCTGTTGAGGTTTCTTGACCTTCTTGGACACCAGAAATGTTTTTCTCTTAAACTTTTTTCTGCTTGGCTAAGGAACATCTGTGGGAGTTAAATTATGCCATTATTTGTAATCTTGAGTGATAGGGGAAAATGTGTATTATTGGC
Organism: Merops nubicus; assembly: GCF_000691845.1. Taxonomy (NCBI): domain Eukaryota; kingdom Metazoa; phylum Chordata; class Aves; order Coraciiformes; family Meropidae; genus Merops; species Merops nubicus. The sequence goes on along the minus strand of NW_008610753.1, from coordinate 9,027 downwards.
TTAATTCTGGCTGTTGTTAATTGCTGTAGAAAGTTTAAATAGGGACTTAAATAGAAGTCAAGTCAATGCAATACACTTCCACCCAAGCTCGCCCGGGGGCAGCAAACCAAAATCAGATTGAGTTTAAGATCACAGATCAGAGCTGGATCTGAAAGTCAACAAAGCTGTGAAGACTTTGAAACTAGGATTACAATTAGGCTTCACCTCCCGTGAAATCAGCCTGAACCTAAACTCCTCAAAGCTAGAGCTGAAAATTAGGTCATGGCTTATCTGACAGAGATTTCTTATTTAGGCTACACGAGTGCTTACTGAGGGACGTGGGAGTTTTGCATTGACTTTGCAATTGGGTTTGTTTCATTTTATTTTATTCAGTGCTTCCCACTGGGAGGAAATATCACTGTCACTTATCCTGTACTGTGCCATGGGCCAACCAGGGCCTGTGTGGTACCCAAACTTGGTGGCAGTCTTATCTTAAACATCCCAGTTGGATCGATGTACCCACCTGACCACCCTCCTGTAATGCTCTCAGATTCCTTTGGAGAGAAACAGCATTCTGCAAAAGCCTCAGCCACTTGCTGATGCTCTTAAATTATTATTCTTCATAATGATATTAGATAAGCAAATTCCCAGCAGCTCTATTTATTATCAAGCACCTTACCTTGAAGTTACAGTGAGAAAAGGACCACTCAACACAAATAACCAACAAAAAAACTCAAAATAAATAAGAAGCCTTTGATTTTTTGGACCTCTAACTGGGCCTTACTGACAAGCCTGTAAAAACTGGAAATGATACTACTTGTGTTTGCTGCAAATAGCAAGGGAAACCCTCACAGCAAAGGCAGCTTTTGTCGGAGGGACGCTGTAAAAATGCAAGTTCTGATGAGCAACACTGGTGACACTAGGAGTTGCACTCAGTGACCTCAAAGCCTCTTCCAGCTTTGACTTCTTATGGTTAAAAAGGGCTTGATTTTGAGAAAATTTGATGAACTGTGAGGATGCAGGCTTGGAAAAAAAAGTTTTGGAAAAGCATATTCTGCAGCTGTGCCCCTCCCCTCCACAAGGGGTTCAGCTGAAGTGGTTTAAATCCCTAATTTCTCTTTTAAGTACTGATCCCAGGATCTGGAAGAGGAGGGTAGAGACCACAGACAGCACGTCATATGCTGAAATTCCAGTGCTTCCAAGGAGAGTGAAGGTGGTGAGCCCCCAGAGCCCGATATTTGCATCAGGGCCAGAGCCTTCAACCCCTCCATGCTCATCCTCCCACCCAGGGCTGCAAAGGGCTTTCTGCAGGCAGCAGCCACCCTCCTCTGTTGTAAGATGAGGACGTTGTGTACCGTGAATAGTGACCAGTTTTTCCTGAGATGCCATACCCTGCAGTACTGACACACCATTTCCCTTCAGCCATGTCCACAGCATCTAAATTTAGGATCCCTCCATGGCCAGGGTGAAGCAAGAACCTTCAGGAGGTGAGTCAGAGCACCTAAAATAGCTGCCTAGATAAGACATCATCACCAGCTTAGGGAGTCTTCACTCAGTCTGGTCACCGAGTCCTCAGTCTCAACAACTTCATCCAATTCAAGACAAATAAAAGATTATTTAATCCATGGATTGTTAATTTATAGACAATTTCTACTGATGATTTATGGATGCTTCCCAGAGAGTGCTGCCTCTGGTCTGAGGATGTGTGAGGCTCGTGGAAAGCCCACAGCTCTCCAGGAGGACTCGTTTGTAAGTTAAAACACAACTGCCAACTGTGTGGTTAGATTAATGGATGCAAAAGAATGAGATTTTTCTGCTTGGATGACTATCATTCCCACCAGCACCTATTGCTTGGATTTATCCAGAGCTGACAGAGCAGGAGCAACATTTTGGAATTAGGCACCAATTCAGTACTTAGGATTTGAAGTGACTGTTCTCTTATCTAAAGCTGTTTAGTAAATATTTGGTTTTTCTTTTCTCATTCCTTCAGTTTATGTATTTTTATTTTCTCATTTTTCTATTACTCTGCTCCTTCCTCTCTTTGCTTCTATATTTCAGTCTCTATTTCTGCATAAAAGTCGATGACAAAAAGCAAATAAAGTATAAAGGAGAAAAAAGCAGAAAACCAAAGAAATGTGAAGAACTGGGGAAAAAAAAAACCACTTGTTTGAACAGTTAAATGAGCTCTAGAGAAGCTTTGACTCCAAGGATGTGAGTGAACTTTGGCATTTGCAACAATCTGAAAATAGGTATTTCTACAGCTTATGCTTTAGAGGAAGAATAAGTTTAATGCTTAAAAATGAGAATTCTCTGCAATTTTTAAATACTTTATATGAATGTAATTCCAGGGGCTTCAACCAAGTTCCTCAAGCTTGACAGTGGCAGAAGAGCAGAACTTTTGCCCCTGGCAAGCAGAAGTGTCTGCAGTATAGCAGAGCCTTTATATTTAAAGGGTATTTTTTTGACGTGTAAACCTGACTGTGTTGTGAGACAGTTCACTGGGGGCTTTAGCAATATGAAATGTCAGAATAATTATATCATGTAAATTGAAATAATTCTATGTTAATTATTGCAGTTTAAATATTGGGGGCATGGGTGTTTTCCTGAATAAACTCATCTGATTCATAACTCAGACGGTGGGTGTGAATTTAATCATCTTTAGTCACACCACAGAGTGTGTCTCGAGGTAGATGAACATACAGACCTGACTGTACAGCCTTCCCAAAATCAAACCCACTCCTAATGGGCAAGTTCACCAGATACTGGAGCACAGCAGACCCCTGGAGTACCTGCTCGGGCAGGGGTCTGCAATGAGTGTCTGTCCTTCTCCAGGAGCAGGAACCATCATGACAGCTATAGAATGATAGAACAGTTTAGATTGGAAGAGACCTTTCAGATCATCAAGTTCAATCATTCCCCAGCACTGCCAGGTCACCACTAAACCATGTCCCTCAGCACCACATCTCCATAGCTTGGAAACTCCTCCAGGGATGGGGACTCCACCACTGCCCTGGGAAGTCTGGGCCAGGCCTTCACAACCCTTTCAGGGAAGGAATTGTTCCTCATGTCCAACCTAAATCTCCCCTGGCACAACCTGAGGCCAAGTCCTCTTGTCCTATTTCTTGTTCCCTTGGAGAAGAGACTAACCCCTGATCCTGCTACAACCTCCTGTCAGGAGCTGTGCAGAGCCAGAAGGTCTCCCCTGAGCCTCCTTTGCTCCAGGCTCAGCACCCCCAGCTCCCTCAGCTGCTCCTCAGGAGAACCTGAACTCTAGACACTACCTGTGTTCTGTAGTAACATGCATTCATGGGTCTGGTTGGCCTTTTGCTGACTAAGGTCCTGAAGCTAGGGAAGTGCTTATGAAATTTTGGCTGGTTTAAATATGTTGTGAGCTGAAATAGACCTTAGAGTGTATGGAGACCAGTTGGGTGGTCCCCTGATCAGACCTGCAGATGCTGGTCACTGTTCAGACCTGCAGCAGTGGGATGAGGTTGTGCAGAAATTACTGGAGCAAGAGGCTGAGGAGCAAAAGCATCTAATTCTGTGCTTGTCTTCAGTCAGTGGCATCTGAGGAAGGCCAACTGAAAGTGCCACAGTGCTCTTGATGTCACAGGATGGTGATGAGAGGCAGATCTGGCCCAGAAAATGTACCAGAGCTGCGTTTCACAGATGCAGAGAGGTCTGCAGAAAGTTGGCAGGATCTTTCAGTGCTTGGCAGGTTTTTGTTTTTCTCAGATGAGAATAAAACATCCGTATGAGGACTTAATGACTTTAAACATTTTAGCTGAATGCTAATTAAACTTTTGGAACTCAGTCTTGGAAAGTGCTTGGTACTTTTGCTGTGACTCAGAGGAACACTTCAGTGTAGACGTCACTTCAGGCAGGTGCTTAATTGCTGCAAAGATGCTCTAAAAATATCTGGCCACTTAAATACCTGAGTGTTTTAAAGCAGGAGCAGACACAGTACATGAATTTCGAGGCCTAAGCAATTCTGGATCATGGCATTAGATGAACAATTCAGCACTGTACATTCGTCTAGTGTCAGTATTTTTAACGAGTCACTTGAGCTCTTCCTTAGGCTTTGATCCTTTGTCACCATCCAGACTAGGGGCAATTCAAGATCCAAATAATTGCAATTCAACTTAAAGGTTATAAAACTCAATAAGCAACACGGATTTCAACAGGCATTTTGTTTCAGGATTCCATAAAGTCACTCAAAGGATAAAAGGAATTGAAGAGCCAAAGGTCAAAAGAATTCTTAAGATGATTTTTTAAAAATAAAAAATTAAAGAATACTATAACAGCTATAAATTTACATAAGAAAACACAATAGACATGACTCATTCCACAAGCACTCTTGTATGAAATGCTGTGCAGATAAGACAGTAATTTCTGTATTGTAAAAAATAAAGAAATTAGAAAATAGCTTTATAAATAACCTACCCTATGAAGTACATGTCATGTAGAATTCAAAAGATCATTTTAAGTGTTTTACTCAAGTCTGAACCTACCACCACTAGAACTGGAATGAAACAAACCCAGGATTTATTGTAGCAGATTCACTAGGATGTTATTAATTGTTAAGGATACGCTTCATGACAAAACTTGCTGGCCTGTGTCAAAACCAAGAGCCACTATCATAGAATCCCAGACTGGTTTGGGTGGGAAGGGACTTTTAAAGGTCATTTCATCCAACCCTCCTGAGGTGAGCAGGGACATCTGCAGCTAGAGCAAGTTGCCCACAACCCCCATCCAACCTCACCTGCAATGTTTCTTGGCACCCACAGTGGCCAGCACAACTACACTAGGTAAAAGGACAAGACCATGTCCCCCTGAAACCCCCCATCCCACCAGCTGGACATCACCTGGACCTCTGGCATGGGACTTTTCAGTTATTCTTAACAAGCTGTCTGTATATCAACACCCCCTCCCTCCTAAAGATCACAATAAAATCTTGTTACTCACAAACTCCTGAAGTGCAATACACACAGACTGATTATTCAGAAATCCAAAGGTGGAGAAAATGATTCTTTTTGCTGTTTTTTAGCCCATGCCCTTTGTATCAGTCACACACCATTGCTTGGCTTTCCTTCTTGTGTTCCCAAAGCAGAAATGACTCACGTCCCTCATTTGAGATAGGTGACTTTGTTTGATTTACAGTCCATTGCATGTTTCTTTTCCTGTTGCCATCTGAGCCACCCACAAAAACAAAGGCAAGTGGGTAAATACAGGGATCTGTAACCAGGGTGTACAGAGGAATCTAAAGAATGAGAGAGAAAATCAAACCTGGTGTGAGGAAAAGCCAAGTCATCCATTTGTGAGATAATTGAGCTCATCAGGTTTTATAAATAGTAAAAGTTTCTTAGAAGCTAGCTGGTGAAAAAAAACAACCATGTGACCCAAACTCTGTCAAATGAACAGAATGAATGCCTTGAACAACAGTGACTACAACACAGAATCACAGAATGCTTTTAGTTGGAAGGGACCCCAAAGGGCATCTAGTCCAACCCCCCTGCACTGAGCAGGGACATCTCCAATTGATCAGGTTGCTCAGAGCCCCGTCAAGCCTGACCTTGAATGTCTCCAGGGATGGGGACTCCACCATCTCTCTGGGCAGTCTGTTCCAGTGTCTTACCACCCTCATAGTAAAGAACTTCCTCCTAACATCTCATCTAAACCTCCCCTGCTCAAGTTCAAAACCATTGCCCCTCGTCCTGTCAGTACACACCTTTGTAAACAGACCCTCCCCTGATGTCCTGTAGGCCCCTTCAAGTACTGAAAGGCCACCAGAAGGTCACCCTGGAGCCTCCTCTTCTCCAGGCTGAACAACCCAACTCTCCCAGTCCATCCTTGCAGGAGAGCTGCTCCAGCCCTCTGATCATTTTTGCGGCCTTCCTCTGGACCCTTTCTAACAGGTCCATGTCTTTCCTGTGTTGAGGGCTCCAGAGCTGCACACTCAGGTGAGGTCTCACCAGAGCAGAGGGGCAGGATCCCCTCTCTCTCCATCTGCTGGCCACGCTGCTTCTGACACAGCCCAGAATGCGATTGGCTTTTGGGCTGTAGGCATGCACTGTTGGCTCGTGGCCAGCTTTTTGTCCACCCAAAGTCCTTTTCTGCAGTGCTGCTTTCTATTCCATCATCCCTCAGCTCATATTGAACAAGGATTGCCCCTGCCCGGGTGCAGGACCTTGCAGTTGGCCTTGGTGAACCTCATGAGGTTCACATGGGCCCACTTCTCCAGCTTGCCCAAGTCCCACTGGATGACATCCCATCCCTCTGGCACGTTGACCTCCCCACAGCTTGATGTCATTGGCACACTTGCTGAGAGTGCACTCAATCCCACTGTCTATAGCATTGATGAAGATCTCAAACAACACTGGTCCCAGCACCCCTGAAGGACACCACTTGTTACCCATCTCCATCTGGACGTTGAGCCATTGGCCACTACCCTCTGGATGCAACCATCCAACTGATTCCTTATCCACCTAACAGTTTGCCCACCAAATTCATATCTTTCCAACTTAGAGAGAAGGATGTTGTGGGGAACCTTGTCAAAGGACTTGCAGGAGTCCAGACAGATGACCTCTATGGCTCTTCCCTTGTCCTCTGATGTAGTCACTCCATTGTAGAAAGCCTCTAGATTGGTCAGGCAGCACTTGCCCCTAGTAAAGCCATGCTGACTATCTTGAATCAGCTCCCTGTCCTCCATGTGCCTTGGTGTAGCTTCTAGGAGGATTTGTTCCATGATCCTCCCAGGCACCAAGGTGAGGTTGGTAGTTCCCAGGGTCCTCCTCTCTATGCTTTTTGAAGATGGCTGGAATGTTTCCCTTCTTGCAGTCATCAGGGACTTCACCTGACTCCCAGGGTTTTTCAAATAACATAGAGAGTGTCTTGGCAACTACATCAGCCAACTCCCTCAGGACCCTGGGATGCATCTCATCAGATCCTGGACTCACGCATGCTCAGGTTCCTCAGGTGGTCGTGAACCTTGTCTTCAGTTACAGAGGGAGGGGCTTTGACCCCCTGGTTCACATGCTAGTGGATTCTAAAGTATTCTGAGCCTACTCAGATCAAGGATGCATCCCTGTTTGAAGGGGACCCGTTTTACTGACTATATAAACCCCTAGCATCCATAATGCCTTCTTTTTTTTTTTTTCCCTGAAAAAAATGGGCTCCTAAGGAGAAGAAAAAAAATCTGGTTCTCAACTCCACATTAGTTATTGCCCACCAGAGAATCAAAATTATTAGATTGCATTAAAGTCAAAAGGGAACATTGCATAAAAGAAACTTGTTAATTTTTTTTTCCCCAAAACTTGCAGGGCTCAGCCCAACAAGGAAAACCAATGTTCCCAGAAAGTGCAAACCATGAAGTTTTCAGCAAAGCCACATTTTTTCTCTCTTTTTTTTGGAAAGTACCAGTTTCACTGAAACTTATCAAGAGAAGTTGCTAAGACCAGGCTGGAATTTCTCATCAAAACCACAGAAAGACCAAGACACTAACACAAAACGTCCAGGTGATCTGGCTCTTTGGTGAGAGGCAGGAGGACATGGTTTCAAAGTCCTATAGCAGGTTCCCTCTGAGGGAGGAGTGCCCCAACAGACAGCCCCCATCCCCGATGGCTACACCCCCTCTCATCACCACCATCACCACAGCCCCACTGCTCAACTATCTGCTAGTTAACATGAGAAATTGATGGTGATTAATAACATCTTCTTGAGGTGTTTCTCTTCTTGGCTGCAGAGTAGATGTTTCCTTGCTAATAACAGGTTATTTCTGAAAATCCCCAAAACACTAAGCAAGGAGTTATGTGGTGAAGACCAAAATCTGGGGGATGACCTAATACAACTCCTCTGCTGCAAGGGCTGGTGATGTAAGAATTACTGATTCCACCCAGGGGAACCAGAATGCCTCATCCCTGTATCAGAGGTCTAGGATATGGGTTTCAGTTATTTGGTTTGGGGCTTTGAAGGTGATGGAAGAAGCTCTGAAGAGAGTCCTGGAGAGACGCAAATACTTGCAACATGCAAGAGCAATTTCCAGCCCAGACTCAAAATATACAGTCCATCATTGTTGGATCCTTCTGGAAACTCCACCACTGTGTAAATCCCCAGAAGAGGTGGTACCCATCCCTCCTGGATTTTGCGAATCATCCCCTTGGAAGAGTCCCTGGAACAGCATCAGTCAGCTAAGCAGCACTGAGAGTATTCATCCTCACTCGTGTACTTATTTTCCAGCTATGCCTCATTGTCTTCTTGACATCAGGCTTTCCTCTCTTAAAAACATCCTCTCTTAAAAGCAAGGAAAACCCTGGAAAATCTGTGCTAGGCTTTTTCGTTGCTATTTTCTTTCACCACACAGAAAGGTGGAAAGTGCAAGGTACTGACCAGCACTTCCTCTTCCCATTTCCTTGAGTACGTTTCTCTCCAGGGCTCATTTGCTTTGTGCTGGTTACCAGCTCTGCTGCTTTCCTCTCTGGCTTCTCAGGGTGCCATGCCACTGAGAGGTGCCCTGTCTCAAAAAGGGACAGAAACTCTTTCGTAGAAGGGCACAGGGACACAACTGCCTGCTTCCTCTTCTTAGGAGATACTCGTGGGAGTGAAAGGAAGAAAAAAAAATTGTTTTGCAAGTTGAGAAGGAGAATCTTTTGACTTGCCAGAACTCAGGATGAATTTTGGCTGGGGTTTTCCAAGGAATTCAAAACAGTTTATGTAAACTTTCTTAGAGATTCGTTGACATTTGAATAGCAGCTTTAAAAAATACCTTACTCTTGTTTATTCCCACCTCTGCCACTGACTCAGCATGGCTGTGCCTACACCGACCTGAGGGCAGGGTTTGTCTTGGGCATGGTGATGGCATTGGGCAATTGCAGCGCTGGCTGCTGGTGGCACGACACCCATGGAGGGGGGGCAGAGTGTGACAATTCCCAAACCCAGTTCGACGCTGGGGCCATCCCAGGGAACGTTCTGGGACCAGTGATGCTGCTGCAAGGTGGGCAGTGTGGCTGGTCAGGCTCACCTGGAGGCAGGTGTTTTCCTGGCCCATCTTAA
>NW_008610752.1:0-1066 GCF_000691845.1 Merops nubicus | reverse complement strand
TTTGAGGGGGACGGACCCCCACCCACTTCTCGTTTGTGTCCCCCCCAGGCTGAGGTGTGGAGGCCGGTGCCAGGCGGGGCCGCGGTGGAGACGGCGGCGACCATTAAAGGTGTCCTCACCCGTGCCCGTGTCTGTGCCCGTGTCCGTGTGCAGGAGGGAGGGCAGGATGTGGCCCCTGCGGGGGCTTCTCCACTGTCTGACACGGGGCTGAGCTTCATCGCCCCCTTCTCAAAGGGCCACCTCGAGGCGTGCCTCAGTTTCCCCAGGAGGAAAGGGCGTGAAGGGGGCAGAGGGCTCAAAGAGCTGCCCCAAGAGCTGTGCCTCAGTTTCCCCACTGCCAAAGGCTGGGAGCTGGCCCCAGGGAGGATGCCAAGGTGGCTTCTTCACTGTCTGAGTGGAGTTGGGCTGGATCCTCACCCCCGGGGACATGTCCCAGTGTCCCCACTGGGAAAGGGCAGGAGGTGGCCACGGAGAGGACAGGGGGTGGCCATGGCAGCAGTGGCTTCTCCACTGTCTGATACCGGGGCTCAGAGAACCATCTCAAGACTCGTGCCTCAGTTTCCCCACTGCCAAAGGGAGGAAGAACACCACGGGGAGGCCACGGTGGTGGATTCTCCGCTGGGTGATTTGGGTTTGGGTTGGGTTGTAACCCACCCCCAAGGAGCCGTCTCAAGAGACGTGCCTCAGTTTCCCCACCGTGGACGGGTGGGACGTGGCCGTGGTGGTGGCTCCTCTGCCGTCTGCTCTTGGGGCTCAAAGAACCACCTCAAGAGCTGTGCCTCAGTTTCCCCACAACCAAAAGGCGGAAGAGCCGGGGGTGGCCGTGGGGAGGATGTGGTGGTGGCTTCTCCACTGCCTGACATTGAGGTTCAAAGAACCATCTCAAGAGTCGTGCCTCAGTTTCCCCCCTGGGAGAGGGTGGAAGGGTGGGATGTGGCCACGGGGGTGGCTTCTCAGCTGTCTGATAGGGGGGCTGAGCTGCTTCACGACCCTCAGAGCGCCACCGTCAGCGACGTGCCTCAGTGTCCCCACAGCAGTGGTGGCTTCTCCGCTGTCCGACACCGGG
>NW_008610751.1:0-1176 GCF_000691845.1 Merops nubicus | reverse complement strand
TTTGGGAGGAAAGAGGATTATTAACCTTCTGTTTTGCTAATTACTAGCCCTAACATGAATGACACAGCCAGCAGAAAGACAAACCAGTAACTTGACCGTATCAAGTATAGAAAAGCCATTCTATGAACAATCACCTGGGGTACAAACAAGTCCATTAGTTCACATGCAATCAACATTACCCCCAACAATCCCAACAACGACATCACCCAACCAACAATAGGTGGAACAAACAAAGAACCAAGGCTTCCCATGGATGGAATGGGAAACAACCAGGTCAACAGATTAAACACATAAGATAAAGGTAGCCACATAGCCATCTCTCACCCTCCTAGCCCACGTTTACAAAGGTCCAAACTGAACAGGGCCCAGCTCCAGGGAGAGTCAGGAGGTCCTTCCTCAACCAGGAAACTCTGTGAAATGGGTCCACTTCACAAATAGACACTTCCCTTCCTGCAAGTGGTCCCAGCTTTTATCCCTAAGCAGGACACTTAGGAACTAAAAGCAATACATTTAAGATGAAGTTTCAGATAATATTTGTTTCTTTGTTGTTGGCAAAATCGATGCTGAGGATGGGAAAACTGTTTTTGTAAGATTAGAAGAGGAAATAGCCAAGTCCTCTAACAGAAATTGCTGGGTCTGTGGGAGCCCAGGAGGACCCGAAGAATGACCCATGGGTAGTTCAGCCTGTACAGCCTAAATGGTGGGTCAGCAGATTGAGTACAGTTCATAATGGAACTGGATTTTGGACTGAAGATAGCGATCCCTGGAGACTTCGCTTTCCTGGGAAAGGCATTTATTGCCTCAATTGAACAAGCAAAAAAGGAGCACAGGTGGGCATAAAAGTAGCACAGGTGGGGAAAAGTGATTGTGAATGGACCTTCTCGCTCAGGTTTGACTGCCATGGTCTCAATTGTCAACCTTATGATTGTTCTAGATATTGGGGGAGATGGAATCAAACACATGTGAAACTTTCTAACAATAGTTGGGTAAAATTTTCATACAAAGAACACAGAGGAAAGGGTTGCAGAGCAGTAGCACTGGATGGCTACTTTGATGCTCTATTTTTAGCTTGCCCATGAGATAATTCCACAGATAAATACCACCTAGTGTGGGATTACCATTGTGCGTGGCAACACCAAAATGGAACCTGAACCTTCTTTAGAAAATTCTGGTCTA
>NW_008610750.1:0-6455 GCF_000691845.1 Merops nubicus | reverse complement strand
AAAAGTGGTTTAAACCACCACAATTCTTATTCCCATTACACTCATAATTTAACATCCTTTGAAATTTTCCAGTAGCACAAACACTTTTGCTTCCAACAGTGTGGCTGCAAGATAAAAGTGAGTGCAAACACAGGCCAACCTTCACATTACACAAAAAGCAATACCCTGTGCAGATGGAATTTACTGTCTATGTAAATATCATTATGGAGGAAATTGCCTTTAGTGACAGAAACTGCAGCAGATGGAAGGGAAGTCGTCACTGCAGCAGGAGAGAAGTTCATATAGTTTAGGCCAAAATGGAAGTCTTGGAAAAATAAGACATCCACTAGAAAGGAAGACTTATTAGAAAGAGGTTGAGCCTTACTTCTGTGAAGAATGACTTGCAGATCAAAGCACTTTTGGTGCATGAGAACCAAAAAAATACTTGACTCATGAGCGGTTTCCTTTGTCAGATGAGACAGCTTTTCAAAACAAATGGTATTATCTATCATTTAGTAACAGTACTAATATAAGCCTAAAATTTTAAGCTTGGTAACACCAGCTTTATTAGCATTGGCCTGAGAGTCAAATCCTGATCATCTTATTGGTGCAGCATAGCTACATGGTTAACAGAGGGAACATTTTAAACGAGGCTAAGTCCACGACTCCTGTCAAAATTACTTGTATATGGTTTGCAGGAAGCATCTAGGTCATATCTTGCACCTTTCTCCAGAAACAGGCATTTAAAACCTTGCTTTGAAGAACTGAATAGTATACAGTCAAATTTTTGAATAGAATGTCAGCGAAAAAAAACAAGAGTAAATTCCAAGTGTTTCTTCCCAGATAACTTCCAGCACAAAATGAGAGTATGAAATATGATGCATCCCATGCTCTTGGCCAGCTAGTCTATCTGTACACTGCTAAATGTGTATACTTCAAGGAAAGAATCCTAGTCAAGTGACAAAGAATGTCTTGCTAGCCCTTACTGACCAAACTGGCCACAACCATGCTGCATTATTCGGGCCCGTTATGTTTATGAACTGCATTCAATGACCTTCGAAACAAATAATTATTAAGGAGATTGTGTGTGCTTGTATTCTTTCAATCTGAAATATTTGAAATAATACAATTGTTGTATTGCAGACCATCAGACTGTGATTTTCTAGCACAAAAATTATCCTGTACACTATAAGCCCTGAGATGTGGCATGAAAGGCACTAACTCCAGACCTTCAGAATGGTTTTCTTTTGGAGAGAAGTGTAGATTTTGAAAAGAACTGCTGAAGAACTGGAAGTGAAATAACTTATTTAAAGTAAGTGCAGCTGTGAATGAAAACAATGTACTGATGGGTTAGATTATATGATAGTGTAGTTATACTCTGGTATGGTGGCTGTATTGGGGTAGCTGATGGAGAATATTCACTTTATTTCTCCAGATCCATTCTCTATGAACATTTTAACTTGTGGCTACAAAATTGTGGGCAACTATAGTTCTTAAACACATCTGTCCTGGTTCCGTGTAAAAAGGGGTTCAGGGCAGGACCCACACGGAACAGAACTATGTACTCACCTCTCCCCCCCACCGAGAGAGAGAGAGAGACACTTTGGAAAAAAAAAAAAATGAAGTATATTGTTTAACAAGGAACAGAAAACGAAAAAGGGAGGTAAGGAAAATAATATATACAAAGATTTGGGGAAAAATACAAAAAATAAAATATACAAAACCCTCAGAAAATGGTTCCAGGGTCCCACGGAGTGAAAGGACAACCTCCCTCTCCGAGCTCCAAGACAGGAGTGAAATTAGAAACCACTTCCTGCCTCTTATCAGAGTGTGTGTGGGAAGGGGAGGGAATACAATGGTTCACCCCCCACCCGGGGTCCTCCCAGTTGCTGGAAGGTCACGCCCCCATTCCAAGCCTCAAACCACAACAACATCACACTGAAGAAGGTCCTCTGTCTATCCAAACTGTCTGGTGAATTCTATGTATATGTATTTATATCCATAGTGAGGACTCACCAATTTTTGAGTGAAAGGGATTACCACTTTTATGTCTTATAGAGTCTGAGTTTCTGTCTGAGTTTTATTATCATTATAAGAATCCTGGCTTCCTCAAGAGCTGAATCTTAGCTTAGCTCAAAATTTAGATAGTTACTGAACATCGAAACCTTGACAAACGGTGACACTTCTATAAATTTGCAGAACTACCAGCAAGTAATTTTAATATAAAAGCAGGTAACTATATTGTCTGTAAGGTCAACATTTTATAATATAAAAAATAAAATGGCAGCTGAATAACAGTTGTAGTGATAAACATTTCTTTTAAGAGTAATAGTTCTGTCTAGGTTTAACATCAGCTCCCATAGTCTTTTTACCCCCATTTTTAACATTTTCATTCATAAAGTTTCATTTTGTGAAACTGATGGCATAATGATTTATTTGAATTATTCTTTTCTTCATTCAGAAAACTTTCTTTAAGTTTTGTGTGTCCATTCTGGAAGTAAACTATTATTTTCTGCTCTTTCATTTATTTTAATTGCCAACTGTAATAACCTAAAGGCCACAATTGCTTATGTTTTCTAATTTATTTTGTCATATAATTTGCTTGGATTGTGGTCAGTCAAATATATCAAAAGTAATTTGCATGTGTGCATTTCACATATTGCAGAAATTTCTTAAAAAGCAGGAATTTGTATTGGATATTTGATGAGCTTTTATGGAGTATTTACTGAGAATGTCATATTTAACTTTAAATATCAGGTTTAATTGGTACAAGTGAGTAATTAGATTTGGAGACAGATAGAAAACATGTAAATTCCATGGTTTTGCTTTGGTCTGTATATTCAAAAATTAGATAACTTATTAGTAAGTATAGAACAAGAAGAGAGTATTCCATCAGAAAAATATTTTCTTTTTTAGTTTAATTTTTCATCTTTTTGAAAATGCTTATGTAAGGCTGATTATTCATGTAAACATATGCTTGACCTATATGCAGGAATCCTGTAAATTCATTTTTTCCTCTCTTATAAACTTTGACATCATTCAGAAGCAAAACAATAACTGTGTTAGCTATCCATAAATCGTGAATTCAGTAAAATATAATTTTAAAGTATGATCTAAATCACCAGTCTGTAAGCGAGCTGTAAATTACAAAATGCCCATTTCAGGTAAGATTAGTATAAGTAAAAACCCTTCCCCACCCGAACTCCTTTATCCATAGTTATCCAAGGTTGACACAAGTGGGAAGTTTGCTGATTATGTTAAGTATCTTGCCTGTATTACCAAAACCGAAAATATGCCATAGTAGTGAAAAAAAAATCCTCACCCCTCAGAAAAAAAAACTCGAACCTTCAACGCACAGGTTTATAAGATATGTGGAAAGTTGGTTAAAAAAACAAAACAAAACAAAACACAACATGATGTGTTGTGGTTTATGTCTTGTCTGGAGACCAGGAAAAGACCTAAATCTATACTACATGAAATATGTTAAATAAAGTAAATGCTGTCATTAAGCACTATTCTGAGAACAGTTCAGTACCACAGCAGGTTTCTCAGTCCTAGAAGAATTTCAAAACTTGACTGTGGAAGTCTCTGAGCAACCTCATGTAATGTACTTAATCTTGCTTTGAACAAAGAATTGGACTGGATGATCATAAATTATGAGTTTATGAAATAGATAATCATTAATACAGACTGATAGTATTCTGCAACATTTTGCATGCTGCTTAATTTAAAGTAACTTTTTGTGAAAGGCGATAGTCATATTTAAAATACTGGTTAGAAAATATTTTGCTGAGATTATTCTAGTTCTGAAAGGCTTCCGTCCCAAATGGTTGCAATGAACTAGCTTTTCTCAGCTTCTTCCTAACAATTTGAATTGTGTACAGAGGTTCCCTATATTGCCCCGTACTACATAGATAGTTTAGAACCAATTCCTTTCAAAATAATGAAGATTAATAGTTCTGTGAAGGAAGAGCAGTACATCAGATGATATCATGTCACTGTTTGAGTTTCTCTTGTTCTAGCGTCACCATACTTCTGCTATGGTTTTGGGGTGTGGTTAGTGAAGAAAAGACATATTGCAATATGATGTCTGATTGGCGTGAATTAGACTGAATTGTAAAAGAAATACACCTCAAACACTTTCAAAGTAAGTCAATAGAATAGAACAGAACAGAACAGAACAGAATAGAATAGAGCAGAATAGAATAGAATAGTTTTCAGTTAGAAGAGACCTACAATGTTCATCTAGTCCAACTGCCTGACCAATTTAGGGCTGACCAAATGTTAAAGCAACTGAATATACTTAGAAGACTCCAGAGTATAGGGTGTGCCTATAGCAACATACAGGAGAATCACAGTGCGGAACTAGGAAACTGCAACCCGAGCAGACTCACACAAGAAACTTGGTAGGGACCTTAAAGGATTTCATCATCCTGGAGGTGTTCAAAAAATGAGTAGATTGAGTAGATGTAACACTTGAGGCTATGGTCTAGTGGTTAGGGAAAAGTTGGGAAGAAGGTTGGACTTGATGATCCTAAAAGTCTTTTCCAACAACGATTCTATGATTTTATGATTAACGCAATTGTCCAAATGCTTCTTAAATACTGACAGGCCTTGTCACCTTTGTGACTCCTTGTGACTATGGTCACATTGACCACGTCTCTCTGAGGGCTTTTCCAGTGTTTGACCACTGTTGGTAAAGAAATGCTTCCTAATGTTCTGTCTCAACCTCCCCTCACACAGCTTTGCACTCTTTCCACGTGTCACTGGACAGCAGGGAGAATAGATCAGCACCTCCCTCACCACTTCCCCTCCTCTGGAAGCTACAGAGAACAATAGGGTCACCCTCAGCCGTGTTTCCTCGAGCCTAGACAGACTCAGAGTCCTTAGCCACTCCTCTGTTCCTCTTTGACATTGTCACGAATAAAAACATTCAGAACTGCTGTAAAACATTATTGGACAAAAAGGCTATAATCTGCTATATTTCTTCTCAAATTCTGGTGGAGGAAATATTTTTTTTTGTTTGATGGACTGGAAAAGAAGTAAATTTTGGGGACTTATGAAGTATTTTATACTGAAAATGCTGAAATAAAAATCTTTAGAAAACATCCTATTTTCCCAGTAGTTCTGGGGAGCAGGATGGAGAGACAGGGTGGAAATGCTCATCATGTTCATGAACAGCCACAGTCACTAAAAATTCAAGCTTGAAAAATTGCTCTTTACTTAAAAATGCTCATGATCTGATTTTATACTAGCAAGGAATAAAGCAAATACCAGATTATAAAACTCTCCAGTGGTTTTTTTCTGCCTAAGGCTATTGAATAGCTTTTCCTCTAGAACCCATTTTTTATCCTTTCAAGGTCACTCTTATTAAATTAAGCCAGTGTTCAATTTTTAAGCTGTTCCTCATTTGATGTAGAAGCAAACTGTGTGTGTGAAATAATTTTCCTGCCAGTCAGAAGAAATTTGATTTAATTGGCTTTTATCCTGAATCATATCATTAAACTTCAAGAAGATTCATAATTAATTATTTACAGGGCACATATCCTGTTTCATCCAGTTCACAGTCTTAAACATTTGGATTTCAGAATATAGGATTTTAACAGTTCAGTTACTAGCAAGTGTTGGGGAAGGATGGACTGAAGGTATGCACAACCTTTTAACAAATATTTTCTCTTTTATAAAGTTAGTGGCAATGCGAAGTGATGGTATAGCACAACTGCCTTCACCTCGACTTCATTTTAAAAGTTTAGATTTAACAAAGCAGAAGTAACTATAATAAAATCCCCCTGAAAGAGCGCAGCATGTCTCCTCCACAGTGTTCTTCTTCAGTTCTGATTCAGAAAATGTTGACTGCCTCGAAGGGCGGTCTCTTTAGAAATTTAACAGTACAGTTCAGAGAAAATCAAGGCACAAGGGTTACAAAGATTTGAACAGCACAGGATCTAGTAGGGAAGCTATTATAATTGGCTTTCCACTGCTATCCTTAGGTATAAGAAATGTGTCACTATCAGAGATTCTCAGACCCCTTGTGGGCCGCAAGAACATTTGGGGAAACAAAATGACAGAGTAGAGGCTTGAAGCATGTGCAGTAAAAATGGCAGAAGAGCTTTGTTGTGTCTGGATACAGCCAAATTACAGTGTTCTGCTCTAACATTTTACAGCAGTGAAGATATATTTGCAACAGCTATAGATGTGTAAGCTTTATCTATATGGGCTTTCTTCTAAAGCAGTTTTCCAAGTTGAATATTCTCAGTAATTGTCCATCTTTGTTACTGGAAAAATTCTACTCTAAAAGGGCCAGTCTGTCAAATGAAGATAAGGGTCCTGTGTCATAGCTACATGTCTAGTGCTTCACTTAACAAATCACAGTAATGGTATCAAGTAGATGCACTTTGCAATAAAAGATCAGCAGATACTCTTTGGATAAAGCAGAAAAGAGGGTCTACTACTACTACTGCTACTACTACTACTAC
>NW_008610749.1:0-3440 GCF_000691845.1 Merops nubicus | reverse complement strand
AAATATTATTATTTTCTGCTTTTTTTTCCACTTTATATGTAAGAACAATAAGAATTTATCTTAGTAACATCCCTCATACTTTTTTTTATTATTAATTTATCAAAAATCCTTGTTGTGTGGCTTTTAACACCTCAGCAATTCTAGCAGCAGGTCAAGATTTCCAGGCAATACCTTATTACAGCTTTTTCAAATGTGCTGATAGCGCTATAATGTGCATAGCTCTGTGGCTGTCAACTGACAGTGTGCTGAAACTTAGCCATGAACTGACTTTAAGGACTAATGGCTTCATTTTCCATGGGGCTCACCAAAGCATTTTTTTTTGTCAAGCCCTGTCTGATGTAGATTCTACCATCCATTCATACTGTTTTTATTCTATTCAATCTCACTCCTGGCTGTTGTCCTTTGGCTGTTTTCAACAGCTTTTCAACTCTGTTACTTCTACTGAATTTTCCTTTGCTGTTCTCTTGGGCTTTTCAGGCTTTGAACATTTTGCATATTGCTATTAGTTGACTTATTTAAGATAGCAATTAAATAATGAAAAAAATCTTCTCTATATAAAGTCATGTACAAAAAGGCCAGCATTAGGCTTCCACAAACCAATGTTCCCAAGGAATTACTTGCCTGAAAACACCATCATTTTCTTCTACCTTTACTAGAACATGAAAAGTCATAACTATACTAGAAACATTTGATATTGATCCAGTCACAGTCTAAATATAAATTACAATTAAATCACATCTTATTGTTATAAACTTATTTAATACCAATAATAAAGCTATTTTAATTTCCTGCTAGCATTTTGCATTCTGTTTCTACCTATCTATGTTTCTATCTGTGGAAAGAGATATCTGTCATCTATGTCTGTCTATCATTTGGAAAATTTCAAGTTCTTAACTAAGAAACTTGAGCATGTAAGACCCTCACCTGCTTGCACTTAGGACAACCAGAAAATCCAAAACACAAGAATCTTCATTGGCTCTTTGGGAGGAATTAGAGCAAACCAGCATGAGCATGCAACTTGTAAAAGAGATAAAAACAGTGTCCACCCAAAGGACTCATGGCAAATCTCTCCCTTTGTCAAAGGGTCCTTTTCATAATTTTGATAGAATAGTTCTCAATTACATGTTTTGTGCAACATTATTTGTTTTGCCAATGTTTTTGCTTCTTCCCAAATGGCAAACACGATGCAATTAATTCTTCTTTGACTGTTTTTCAAATTATGATGATTTCTATATGAATAAATAACAAAATCCCTTAGAAGAATTTTAATCTTAGTATACGTATACACACTGATTTGTTCTTGGTATGTTATGCAACTGGTTACATAGTATTATTCCTCTTTTACAGGTTGGATGACTAACACTTTTTGACAGGAAAAAGAAAAAAAAAAAAAAGAAACTCTCCAGGTTAAAAAGTTACATTTGTTAAATATCATGAGTCACTTGAAAACACACAAATCATGTCACGACAGGTGCCATGAGTATGTAAGAACAACATGAATCAAATTTTGGTTTTACTCTAAAGAAGATATATGCATGTTTCTATTGAAACATTTCTACTGAATTATTCATACACTTCCTACATTGATAAAAGGCCACACTGGCCGTTTGGCCACACAAAAATGGTGACAAACATTCACTCCGGGCAAAGAGCATCACAGTATTCTGGTATTCCAAAAGAACAAGAATGCTTATGATGCTTCAAGGCTGTTACTCATCTATATCTAAACCTACAGATAAAATGTGTTGACACCCTCCTAGACAGGTTATAGAATATCCAACTATTTAATTTCCTAAGTTGAGCAACCTACAATAAATGTTCACCAAACGATTTAGACATCTTAATACAAAAGTGCCCTGGGTATGGCAAAACTCAGAAGGTTCTGGGGGTCTCTGGGTGTTAGAGGAGAGTGGTCAGGCCAAATGTTGCCTCATACAGCCTTGAAAACTTGTAAAAATACATAAAATGCTATTATTTCACTATTGTCAGAACAGCAGCTTTACCTCAATGTTTCCCCACCTATTCTTGTAAAAGAATGCAGATGAACTACCATGTAGTAATGACTGGAATAACAAAGTTTACAGGCACACATCCTTTAATGACTCATTCTGCATGTAAATCTAGGATAAATCATGCACACAACACTACTGAATTTACAGTTATGACACAAGAGGAAACAATACTGGACAAACAATATAGGACATCAGTGGCTGACACAGTGGAATGACACAGAACTGTCACATAGTAAGTACTGCTGCACCAATAATTAAATTTCTAATTTTATTAATTTGAATTTTAAAAATTAATTTTAATTTCAGTTCAAGTTGAATTCTGGAAAATTCCTAGCCATCCCTTTATTTCCTAAAATAAAAAGCCCACTACAAATCTACGGTGTCTGAGAAACTTTTTGGGAGGTATACTGGGTCTGACTGGCATAGAGTTAATTTTCTTCACAGCAACCAGCAGAGTGCTGTGTTTTGATTAGGACACTAAAATAGTATTGGGACCACCCCAGTGTTTTGGCCATGAATCAGCAATGCTTGTAAAGCGTCAAGGTTTTCCTTCTTTATCCACTTCCCACTTCACTCTCCACAGCCAGTAGGGTGAGGTTGGTCAAGAGGCTGGGAGTGAACTCAAGCTGACCAGAAGGTTATTCCATACCATATGACTTCATGCTCAGCAAAATAAGCTGGATGAAAGGAGGAGTAAGGAGAGAGGTTTGTGGTTATGGTGCATCTCTTTCCAAGTAACTGTTATGCATGTTGAGACCCTGCTTTTCAGAAAACGGCTTAACAGCTGCCTGCCAACAGAAAGCAGTCAATAAATTTCTTATTTTGCTTTGCTTGCTTGCACTACTGTGGCAGCTGGGATCAACCCCACCACAGGAGCTGTTTGGTTTGCCTTAAATCACTTGTATATATCAAGGCTTAAGTCCAAGGCACCAGATCTTTGGACTGACAAGCCTCTGGCTAGTTCTTGTATTTTCAACAATTGCTTTTTGTGGATGCTGTCAGCATACAGGTCTAGGACTAAGGATGGGAGACAAAACTACTTGAAACACCCAAATAAAGCTTGAAAATATTAATAAAATTTAAGACTGGAAAACAGTGAAAATCACGTTCTTCCATTTTCATGCTGTGCTCTAAGGACAGTTAAAAGCTTTCTATTTAAAGACTTTTTTTCAAGACTTTATGTTAAATAATGAAAAATAAGTTCTATAGAAAAAATGGAGAAAGTGGAACATTCCCAAAAAGATTATTTGCTTCTGTACAAAGAATCCATGATCATGGCTTAAAACCCAGAAGATTAGCATAAGACAATGAAGCAGATCAGTCAGAGGGTAAAAGACATAGACCCCACAGAGTCAGAGCACAATTTTATTACCAAATTTACAGAAATTCACATATCATCACATTTAAAAATAAATAAATATATATATA
>NW_008610748.1:0-9330 GCF_000691845.1 Merops nubicus | reverse complement strand
GGAGGCGCATCAAAACACAAGGGTTTTTTGCTTACACAAGTCATCATTATGGTAGCTCCCCAGCACCAGCAGCTCACAGGTCTGCCCAGCTTCCATCAGGAGAGGAAGCACCACACTTCTGGCCACCCTCACATGGAGAAACTCTAATCTTGGTGCTTTCTCTTCACTCCTTTTTTAACACAGCTCACCGCAAGTAAGCAGTTAAGGATTAAAGTCAACGCACCTTAAGACAACAGTAGAGAGCCAGCTGATCTTTATTACAGTCTCAGCAAAAAAGACAAAACTATTCCTTAAACTCTAAGAAACAGCAACTACTCTTTATTTCACTGTGGGCACTAAGGGTTTTAAAGTAAGAACACCATAAAGTAATGGCATCTATCCCAAAGAGGCATTAGGAGCAACTAGTGGTTTCATCTGCTAAGGCACTTGTTATCCAGGGCCTGCCTACTTTTAATAGTTGTGGAATGGGACAAAGCAAGAAGGCTGTGGTTAACTGTGAAGCAGGTGTTACAGTGTTCCACTATGCAGTAACTTAGATGAGAGAAATTAGACAAAATTCCAGAACTTGTACCCAGGTGAATCACTGGTTTAATATTCTTGTGAATTAAAACTCAATACCCTTTATGGGTTTGCTCACTATAGCAAATAGTATTATAACTTTCCATTTGATTTTTCTTGTTTCTGCTGTAAACAATAGCACAGCAAAACTATTTTACAATTAGGTTTTTACAGCCAAGTGCATTTTACTGGAGATAGACCCAGGCAAGGTGTTAGTTCATAGTTATATTTTGACTTCAGACTTCAGCCTTGCTAATAACAGAGAACTCAATACCACGTTTGTTGAGGCGATCAATCAGTTTTGTTTTGGAGAAGGCAGCTGCTGGAGAATATACACCACCCCTGTTAATGAAAATCAAACGAGAGTAACACTAGTGGTACAGTGACTGAGTGACATCTCTTTTTGAAGTCACAGATGTGCTTCTCTCCCTCACAAAGAAAAAGCCACCATCCCACAGGAAAGCATATGAGGAATTTGGCAAGGCAGTTACATTTGGATTTCTTTCAGTCCAGCACACTCAACATAAACAGTTCTATTAACTTAAAAGGTAGAAACTGATGGAACAGATGCTGCAAAAACATTACTAAAACCCTATGACTACATCCTTTCAGACTGAAAGGAAGATGAGAGTAAGTGGCTTCAAATCAGCTTTTGGTGAAGGGTCTCCCTTGCCCAGCCATCTGGGTGAGGTAAAAGGGAAATCCACAGGGTTACAAAAATCTCTATTTTCAAAGAGAAACATATGCACACAGTGACTTTCAGAAAGATCAAGCTACTCTCTACAGGCAAGTACTTACTGTTTAGGCAGACATGCTGCATCTTCCAGAAGAGATACACCTGCTAGAACCATTGCAATTGGTGCAGCAACATAGCCAGGCTCTGATGGGGGAAAAAAAAAAAAAAAAAAACAACACAAAAAAACCACCACACACCATAATATAGAGCGTGTTAAAACTTAGAATGTAATCTTCCTGTTACCTACAGCATGCTGAAGAATAACCTGTTCAGCAACCAGACAGCTTTCCCATATAAGAATCCTCCCAAGTAGCTGGTGAAGTCCTGAAGAACTGACCTGGACAAAAACTGCTTTGCTATAGAGGCCTATAGCCACACAACTATGAGTGATCACCTCAAGATGACAGAGGGCTCTCAATTACAGCAAGACCTTTCTCCATCCTGTACCTAAATTCAAATGTTTGCTGTGAGACTGCTGCATTCAGCTATGTCTCTAGTTACTAAAGAAGCTATGCTTCATTAACTCCTTCCCAAATGTACATTCTTGCTGTCTGCAAGCTTTATTTTAGGTGTCATCTCCCCTCAAAGGCATGATCTCAACATACATATGTTCTACCTAGAAATTATAGATATGTTTAAATTCACTCACAGGGCACTGGAAATAAACATGTTGTCAGTCCAGGCTGTAACAACTGAAACCTATCCCTAAAGCCCTCTCCCTTTAACTGCTCTACTCTGCAAAAATGAAAACTAGCATGGGGAAAAAGAATCACAAGAACATAAATTAATTTACTAGTTTTAAGAAACAGGTCACAACAAATGCTAGTATCCAAAGCCATACTCTGTAAAGGCCATCGACTTTGTTCATGTGGCAAATGCTCCACAAGGGTAATAGCAATAGCAGTGGGACCATAAACCAATTCTGCAGTAGGGAATGTGAGCCAAAAGCAGTTACCTGCTCCTAACATACATACCTGGTCCCTTCACTTCAGTGCAGATCTTTACATTTGGTTTGCCATTCTGGGGATCCTGCCCCTCACTGTACCCCTCGCCAAAAAAAGTCATTGTGAAAGAGGTTCCATCCATCTGTAGTGGAAAAGACAAGTGTGGCCACCAAAACAGTGACTCACTCACACCAGGCAAGCACCAGTAGTAGATAAAAGCATCCACTGCGCCAAATACTACAAACCATCTAAACATGAGAGCAGTTATTTCGAGTCATTGCTTAAAAGGTACAGTATCATCTAAATTTTTAATTGCTTCCACTTTGTTAGGACTTATTATCCTATAGTCCATTTATTCTCTCAGTGCTTTCAGGCCAGGTTTTTTGCTGCTCAGTCTCCCTAGTCATCATTATTTAAATATTCAAAGCTATCCCAACAGGCACACACAACGTGCATTTAGATATTATCTGAGACTAAGCAGCTGACTCTAGGTTACTATTCCACCGTTATCATAACAAATTCATTTGCTGATTGTGATGGAAAACAGTCTGTTACCTGTTTCTGGGTTGGTCCTTCCTTTGTGAAGCGTCCACCAGAGAAAAATGCCGGGTACTAGACAATAAGGGGTGGGACGTGGGAAACAGACAAAAAAAAAAGATCAACAGTAAAGTAAAAAAAAAAAAAAGTATGTCCAAACACTCCATTATTTATGTTTTGAACACCTACTTTTGTCAGAAGTTTTCTTCCAAAGCTAAACTTCACAAGAAGAAGAAATAGGATACCAGCAAACATGAGCTTGATAACAGAGCCAAGACCACCAATGTTCACATAAGCGCCATACTGCACCTGAGGCAAAAACATTTTCAGTGATAAAACTTACATGAAAAGTTTTGTATCGATTCATTTGTAAAAAAAAAATATCTACCTCCAAATTTGGATGCAACAGTTTGCTACAATAGACAGCTGTTTAAATAGGGCCTTAAACAATTGCCTCTAGTTCTAAACAACTCTTTGAATAATGCTCCACTTCATAATTCATTAGGAGAAGACAATATAAGTATGGAACAGCCAAGGAGCAAGCATGGTAAACAAGAGTGGAAAACTTCCCAGGAAGATGTGTCTTGGTATCTGATTTCAGGCCGCTTTCCCCAGATCTGCCTTTCTTCCTCTTTATGCCTTAGTTGAAGAGAAGTCAAGGCCTTTGTCTGGAATTCTGGAAGAGCAATGGCCAGCCTTTCTCATTAGTAGCTTCCAAGTATATTTTTAGAGCACTATCTCACCCGCATCTCTGAACTGATGCCTGTGGCTCTGGTTCTGCACAGCTGTTAGGCAGACTGGTGGTGCTGGTTTCCTATCAGGAAACCACCAAAAACAGAACTAAATGTCTTTTCCACCACTACCACTCCATGTTGCTTTTACTTTGCATGTTAGAGACCCAAACATCAAAGAAGTCTCCAGATACAGATGTGCAGCACATGAATCCTTTATCAGAACGTTTACTACACTACACTGACCCGACTACAGTTACACAGGCTACAATTATGACACTTTTAGAAGCTCCACTGATAGAACTAAAAATGCCTCTACACAGGATAGAGTTTAATGTATTTATCGTTCCAAAAAACTATTAAGCCTTCCTCCCAAATATTTCTGTGACTCAAGGCTTCCATTCCCTACCAACACATACCCACAGATCAGACAGCATGAGAACCCTATGAGAGACTCTTGTCACTATGATGCCAGCAGCAACAGGCAAGCTCATCAGGCAGAGAGTATCAAGTAGCATGAAACAGTGTCCCAGAAGAACCTGAACCACATCAGGTTGAGCAACTTCCAAAGGTCATCAACAGAACAAGCCATCTTCTTTACAGAAGCAAAAGCACACCACAGTTCATTACCGTTTACCCAATGACAGAAACCCTGCTACACAGATCTGCACATGAAGGAAGGATTCATTGCAAACGCTGCCAAAGGCACAGTGTGCAGTAATGGAGCTTACAGGTGTTTCTTGCAACTCTGTGTGCAAGTAACGCTGGGACCGTTTCACGACAGAAGCGTCAGCTCCCATGAATGGAATGCAGTATTCTTTGAATTCCTGACTGTAAAACACAAATCCTCTGCAAATGGGGGGGAAAAAAAAAAAAAAAAAAAAAGAAGTCAGGAAAAATCAGGAAAAATGCCCAAATGTTGACCAAACTGAAAGTGATCATAACAGACCCACCAATATTGGCTTTTTCTCAAGTGTTTTTTAATTACATTCTCTCTCCTCACTGAAAGCAAATGCCAAATTTATCCCTGGCTCAACTCAGAATTCCATGCACTACAGCAAGGATGAATTTGATAATCAAAGTAACAGTCTCAACTCTTCTCTCTTCTACTGATCACTTCTGAAAGCAAACTCAAAAGTTTGCCATGTCACTAGAAGTCTCTTAGAGCAAGTTATCTTTGAGACCCAGTAAATGCTGGGACATGTTCTTTTTTCAGTAAAGATCAACAAATTAGTAAAACCAAACTTATCTTCAATTCTACTATATGAGCATCTATGTGTTTGTGTTATACTGAATTTCTAAATGCATCTTTTTAGCACTTAATATATTAATCTATATAATAAATACTGGAACTGTTAGAAGAATGCATGTTTCACATCTTATGCTTCTTATACCTTCTTTTAAGTTTTGCACCAACGACTGGAACAGGGGCATATCCTATCTTTTTCCGAAGCTTCCTCAGGTTGTCTTGATCCGCAAGGCCATAAACAGCTGACTTCCAGGTGCCATCATGCACACACACTCCCTGGTGACATACCATGAAACAGTAATTCATTCATATCTAAAGTATGCATTCTTTTACTAATGACCTTAGGATTATTACATGTATTACACATTACTACAATTATTACATGTATGTAAGTATATTGAAATGTAGCGGGTTGACCTTGGCTGAATGCCAGTTGCCCACCAAGCTGCTCCCTCAACTCCCCTCCTCAATTTGACAGGGAAGGGAGAAAATAAGATGGGGAAAAAAACCCCCTCCTGGGTCAAGATAAAGGCAGTTTATTAATAAAGTAAAAGGCAAATGCTGTGCACAGAAACAAAGGAAAAGAAAAGATTTATTCTCTTCTTCCCATCAGCAGGCGATGCCCAGCCACTTCCCAGGAAGCAGGGCTTCAGTATGCAAAGCAGTTGCTCTGGGAGACCAATGGCATAGTAACAAATCTCCCCCCCCTCCTTTCTCTCTGTTTTTATTGTTGAGCAGATGGCATATGGTTTGGAATATCCCTTTGGTCAGTCTGGGTCAGCTGTCCTGGCTTATGACCCCTCCCAGCCTACTGGGTGAGGGGGGAAATGTTGGACAGACAGTTTTGCTGCTGTGCAAGAACTGCCAAGCAGTAGTCAAAATGCTGCTGTGCTATCAACACCTTTCTAGACAGCAATACAAAGCACAGCACTATGAGGGCTGCTATAGGAAAAATCAACACCAGATGTTCTTAAGAACAGGCTATGAATTGGGCCACATCTGTCACCTGGTGCTCAGGACAGAAGCAGTATGTTCAACTGCTGGGCACCAACACCAGCCTGGTTTGGGTCATCACTGCTTTATTTTCATAGTGACCTTAGAATTATTACATATATTACACATTATTAAAATTATTACATATATACTTTAATGCATGTAATTGTAATACATATTGAAACAACTCCCCCAAACAAAACAAAACAAAAAAAGAAAACCAAACAGACAAACAAGAGGATTATTGGCAGCAGCCCACTCCGTATCTGTCACAATTTACTTGTGCATGAATCCCTCCCACTTCTCTGCAAAAACTAAGTATTTCTTGGAACAGCACAACACAACAAACTTCAGGTAGACAGCCTGTGCAAATGAACCTTACCAAAAGGGTGTTGGCTCGGGATACTCTTACGAGCATTTAAAGAACAAAGTTCCTGGACCCATCATCAATGAACTGCCAGCTTGTTCTTTGGTCTGAATGAATGTAATGGCACTTATTCTAATGGGCTGCAGTGATGTTACCACAAATACCTCCCAGTTTCCAAGAAGGTATAAACCAACTAACCTCAGGCCCAGATTTCACCTTCAGGAAACTTTCGACAGCGGTTAAGGTACCTTTAAGGGAGGAGAAAACATTACTTGGCACATTGTCATCAGTTCACAAAGCCAGGCTACACTCTGGTAGACTCGAATACCAGGCCACTGACATTATTAGCTTAAAAGGCAGAGTCACATCTTTATCTCAAAATAAAATAAACTAAGGTTAAGTTCCACAGCTATTTTAGGCAGCAAGTTTCAAATTTCTTATGTAAAATACTTCAGTAAGGGTCACTAATACCATCTTTGCTAATTAGGTTTTTCATTCGTCTTATCTAGTTGGTTAGATAATGTAAATAACCAAAGAATAAAAAAGGAAAATAATATTAAGAGCGGTACTTAATTTTCTTTGGAGTTTCAGAACTTCATAAAGGATGAGGTAGGCTGTGAAAACTGACATGGTCTTACAGATTTTGGTAGACCCTAACTACAAAAATGAACTAAAAAAAAAACACCAAAAAAATAAAAGTCACACAAGATATCCTAAAACAATTTTAGCATAGCTTGTGTTTTACAAACAATGCTCAGTTGTGACGAACAGCAGAGCAAAACAGCTCCTCCAAATTCCACTTTGTTTTGCTTTGCTCAGTTCCTTCTGAGATTCTAAAACTAAACTTCTATGGGCAAATTTCAATATAGCAAGCAACTGAGTAGACAGGCAGTAATACCATTTAGTCAAAACAGGAAGAGATAAGACATCTTCACTCAAACAAGTCAAACATCAAATTATAACCTCATGAACATGGACATACTTATTTCCATGCCTCGCCTCTCTTCTCCCTCCAATCAGATCCAGATTGAGTTTCCCTAAACTGTAAGCTGATGACACACTGCAACATAAAGCAATCCCACTTAATAGCACTTTTAATGGTACATAAAAGAAAAAAAAAAGACTCTTATCTGCCCTTCCAACTGACAGTCAGACCCAAAGAATGAAGCATCCTCATTTGAGATCAGGACCAAGTACTATTTGCACAGAATTAAATCATTGTAATCTTTTCTCAAATACATTTATCCTCTTTTGGTTACTGTCTAGCTGCTCCTAAAGGAAAAGGCATTGTACGGCTCTATCTATGTGCACTCATACAGCAGCTTGTCAGTGCTTGCAGTAGAGAAAAAAGAACTTAGGAAATCTAATTACCAACTAAGTTGTGAACCCTCTTCTGCAGCCTTCCTGTCCCTGCTGTCTCCTCCCTAGCAGGCTCTTATTGCACAAGAGGCAGTGTGCTGAGGCTAGCCTAGGGCTGCCCACATGATGGCCCAACAACCCGCTGCTGACAAACCAAAGTCCTGGTCTCTCCAGGAGCACCTATACCTTGAATCCCTCCTCTACCTAATGACCAGTTTCTTCCAACCTAATAGGAACACCATTTGCTTTTGAATTTTTATCTACCAGATTTGGTTGAAACTGGTTAGATGGTACAAGCAGATGAAAAAAGAGACTGAAATTCTTTACATAAGCATTGCTGCTTTAGGAAGCCAGGTGAAAACATGATCTGTATTTCTTCAGCATAAAGTCACACTTAAATAATTCACCTTTCAACTTGTCTCTGGTGTACAGTACTCCCATATCAGCTGGTATTGAGTCAAAGCCACAGCTTCCAACGACATACACTCCCTTTTCTGCAGCTTTTTTGTTGTACTTCAGGTACATTCCTTCCAGAAACTAAAACACAGCCAGAACAAATATTTTAAGCAGAACTCCATGTTAAGCCATGCTCAGTATTAGTCATGAGTGCTTTACTGTCATACCATAGCACCCCACAGACCTCAAACCACTTACAAGCACCTTTAAGATACATATTATTCCTGTTTTACAGCATGAGAAGCACAGCAGAGCAAAGACATGTGATCCACACAATTCCATGTAGAATCACAACCGAGACTTGAAGCAGAGTTCAAACATTTTGGATTTCCAGAAAAACCTGAAAGGCTCTCGTCTAAAAGTAAGAAAACTATGCAACTAATACATATCCATATACTTGAAAATAATTAATGCATCTTAAAATTGTAGATCAGGAGGCAGAATTTGTGCTCATGTTGAAAACCATTAGCAGAAACAGGAAATGTATTAAACAAATAGTCCTTTAATAGATCCCTCATAAAAAGCAGCATTTTTCATCTATCACCTACCTGGGGTTCTCCACTGATATCAATGCAGCTTGCACCATTTTCAACACAAGCTTCTACCACAGGCTCTCCAAGGAATCTATACTATAGAAGGAAAGAACGCCACACGTAACAAAGTAAACCCCACACACCACAAATCACCCAACATGCTTTATCTAACATACGCATCTACAATAAATGGAAACAGTGGGTGGCTACTGAGTTTGCTAAATGGCCAAAAATGTAATAGTACCTATAATTTGGGGGGATGGGGAGAAGGAACAGCACAACGCACTTCATCCCTGGTTTGCTGTACAGACTACTCAACCCTATTTCTCTCATAGCGTAGGACCACCAAGGTCAATTTGATATATTCAATCTCTATTTGTGCTTTTTAAGCTCATATTGTTGGCAGCATACATTCTGCTTAAACATCCTTAATTGCAAAGACACTGTCATAGCCCAAGTTCCAGCTCTGACTTTGAGCCCTTCTGCATGCATTGGAAATATTGCCACTGAAAGCTTTAAAGAGGCCAAGCATTTACACCAGAAAGTCCATGGGCTTCTTTTCCAGCTCTACTTCCCACCCGACTACGACGTAAAACCTTTTGGTCCAACCCAAAACTGCCCCCACCTTACAATCGCCTTCATAGGCCGCCTGTGAAAGACTTAAAAAAAAAAAATTAAACCCAAACCACCCTGCTTGTATTTCATGGAGAACCGTCCGTCGATTACGCCAACAGAAACCGCGGTGACAAATCCACATGAGGTTACAGCACACGGTCGCACTTTTTGTTCGATTTGAACAGGTCCGTCTCCTCCAGAGGGCTCCGGACACTGCGGGGCCAGCGGCACGTTTCCCGGCATCCGCCGCAG